>NC_084548.2:68332500-68420000 GCF_033978685.3 Nerophis lumbriciformis
GTAGCTATGCTAGTGTTGCCAACCCATAATGATGTTGAAATATCTACGGTTGAAATTTAATTTTAGCATGTAGCTCACATAGCTATGCTAGTGTTGCTAACCTAGCATGATGTTTAAATGTCATGTTAGTATTTTCACTAGTGTTGCTAACCAATGATGATGTTGAAATCATATCTCTGGTTGAACTATAATTTTTGCATGTAGTTCACATAGCTATGCTAGTATTGCTAACTAAGCATTATGTTAAAAAGTAATGTTAGCATTTTTGCTAGTGTTGCTAACCTAGCACGATGTTAAAATGTAATGCTAGCATGTAGCTCACGTAGCTATGCTAGTGTTGCCAACCCACAATGATGTTGAAATATCTATGATTGAAATGTAATGTTAGCATGTAGCTCATGTAGCTATAATAGTGTTGCCAACCCATAATGATGAAATATCTACGGTTGAAATTTAATTTTAGCATGTAGCTTACATAGCTATGCTAGTGTTGCTAACATAGCATGATGTTCAAATGTAATGTTAGCATGTAGCTTACATAGCTATGCCAGTGTTGCTAACCTAGCACTATGTTCAAATGTAATGTTAGCATTTTCGCTAGTGTTGCTAACCTAGCATGATGTTCAAATGTAATGTTAGCATGTAGCTCACGTAGCTATGCTAGTGTTGCTAACCCATGATGGTGTTGCAATCATATCTATGGTTGAAATGTAGTGTTACCATGTAGCTCACATAGCTGTGATATTAAATTGTAATGTTAGCATTTTTGCTAGTGTTGCTAACCTAGCATGATGTTCAAATGTAATGTTAGCATGTAGCTTACATAGCTATAACAGTGTTGCTAACCTAGCACTATGTTCAAATGCAATGTTAGCATTTTCACTAGTGTCGCTAACCTAGCATGATGTTCAATTGTAAAGTTAGCATGTAGCTCACGTAGCTATGCTAGTGTTGCTAACCCATGATGGTGTTGCAATCATATCTATGGTTGAAATGTAATGTTAGCATGTAGCTCACATAGCTGTGATATTAAATTGTAATGTTAGCATTTTTGCTAGTGTTGCTAACCTAGCATGATGTTCAAATGTAATGTTAGCATGTAGCTTACATAGCAATAACAGTGTTGCTGACCTAGCACTATGTTCAAATGTAATGTTAGCATTTTCACTAGTGTCGCTAACCTAGCATGATGTTCAATTGTAAAGTTAGCATGTAGCTCACGTAGCTATGCTAGTGTTACTAACCCATGATGGTGTTGCAATCATATCTATGGTTGAAATGTAATGTTAGCATGTAGCTCACATAGCTGTGTTGTTAAAATGTAATAGCTTACATATCTATGCCAGTGTTGCTAACCTAGCACTATGTTCAAATTTAATGTTAGCATTTTTGCTAGTGTTGCTAACCTAGCATGATGTTCAAATGTAATGTTAGCATTTTCGCTAGTGTTGCTAACCTAGCATGGTGTTAAAATGTAATCTTAGCATGTAGCTCACATAGCTATGCTAGTGTTGCCAACCTATAATGATGTTGAAATATCTATGGTTGAAATGTAATGTTAGCATGTAGCTCACGTAGCTATGCTAGTGTTGCTAACCCATAATGATGTTGAAATATCTACGGTTGAAATTTTATTTTAGCATGTAGCTTACAAAGCTATGCTAGTGTTGCTAACCTAGCATGATGTTAAAATGTAATGTTAGCATGTAGCTCACTTGGCTATGCTAGTGTTGCTAACCTACCATGATGTTAAAATGTATTGTTAGCATTTGGGCTAGTGTTGCTAACCTAGCATGATGTTAAAACGTAATGTTAGTATGTAGCTCACGTAGCTATACCAGTGTTGCTAACCTAGCACTATGTTCAAATGTAATGTTAGCATTTTTGCTAGTGTTGCTAACCTAGCACTATGTTCAAATGTAATGTTAGCACGTAGCTCAGTGTTGCTAACTTAGCACAGTGTTTGAAATATAATGCTAGCCTGAATTTCACAAGGTTACGCTCGCGTCGCCAACCTAGCATGATGTCAAAAATGTAATGTTAGCATGTAGCTACGCTAACGTTTGTGTTTGTGCTCCTGTCCGTCTCCTTAATGTCACGTTGTCGCGCGATACATGACGTCGTTTATGTTGGACGGGGTAACGTTTTCTTCCGTCAGCTCGTTGACTGCTTCGCTAACATTAGCTAACGTCAAAAAAATATATTTGATGAAATATTTTTAAGGCAAGTTCCTCTTCCACTTTAAGACACGAGAAGAAGAAAGAGAGCCCCTTAGTCCCTTTGGAGTGAGGTCTGAGCCCCGCCCACTGGTCTCCAAAATTACGCTTGACCACGCCCCCCGTGCAGCATTTACATAAGCTCTGTATCGTCTATAAAATAAATTAAAAAAAAAACCGACACGACTGCAAACAACTTACTGTTAAACGGCGTTTCGCTTCTTTTTACACTTGTAAGACCGCCAGTAACCTAAAACATTATCTGTAACACGATTTCTGGTGCGGAAATTTGAACGTCGGAGGTTCCGGCGCGTCTTTAAAAAAAGATTCGAATGTGCTGATGCGGCATGGCAGGAAACTGGGAAGTAGGAAAAAACCCCGAAAAAACCCAGCACTTTTATAGTTCATGCAGAGTTCATAGCGACACATCGTAACGGCAAAGTCCATGCAGGCCGAGCCATAAACGCAAAGTGGAGTCAGAAGGCTTGGAATTCCCAGTTTCCGGAATGCATCGTGGAGTTTTAAATAGTATACATACCGCCTATTTCCTTCATGTCCTTTTAAGGCATGTACATACGACACTTCCTGTTACAAGTCCCGCCTCCAAGTTTCAAAAAGCATGTTTATGGCTGAGCCATAAACGCAAAGTGGAGTCCGAAAGCTTGGAATTCCCAGTTTCCCGAAGGCATCGTGGAGTTCTAAATAGTGTACATACCGTGTCGTTCCTTCATGTCCTTTTAAGGCATGTACACACCACACTTCCTTTACAAGCCCCGCCTCCAAGCTTTTAAAAGCACGTTTATGGCCGAGCCATAAAAGCAAAGGGGAGTCCGAAAGCTTGGAATTCCCAGTTTCCTGAATGCATCGTGGAGTTTTAAATAGTGTACATACCGCGGATTTCCTTCATGTCCTTTTAAGGCATGTACACACGGCACTTCCTGTTACAAGCCCCGCCTCCAAGCTTAAAAAAGCACATTTATGGCCGAGCCATAAACGCAAAGTGGAGTGCGAAGGCTTGGAATATCCAGTTTCCTGAATGCACCGTGGAGTTTTAAATAGTGTACATACCGTGCCTTTCCTTCATGTCCCTTTAAGGCATGTACACACCACACTTCCTGTTACAAGCCCCGCCTCCAAGCTTTAAAAAGCACATTTATGGCCGAGCCATAAACGCAAAGTGGAGTGCGAAGACTTGGAATTCCCAGTTTCCTGAATGCACCGTGGAGTTTTAAAAAGTGTACATACCGCCTATTTCCTTCAATTCGCACACACGACACTTCCTGTTCCAAGCCCCGCCTCCAAGTTTCATATAGCACATTTATGGCCGAGTCATAAACGCAAAGCGGAGTCCGAAACCTTGGAATTCCCAGTTTCCTGAACGCCTCGTGGGGTTTAAAATAGTGTACATACCGTATCTTTCCTTCATGTCCTTTTAAGGCATGTACACACCACACTTCCTGTTACAAGCCCCGCCTCCAAGTTTCAAAAAGCACGTTTATGGCCGAGCCATAAACGCAAAGTGGAGTCTGAAAACTTGGAATTCCCAGTTTCCTGAATGCATCGTGGAGTTTTAAATAGTGTACATACCGTATCTTTCCTTTATGTCCTTTTAAGGCATGTACACACCACACTTCCTGTTACAAGCCCCGCCTCCAAGTTTCAAAAAGCACGTTTATGGCTGAGCCATAAACGCAAAGTGGAGTCCGAAGCCTTGGAATTCCCAGTTTCCTGAATGCATCGTGGAGTTCTAAATAGTGTACATACCGTGTCGTTCCTTCATGTCCTTTTAAGGCATGTACACACCACACTTCCTGTTACAAGCCCCGCCTCCAAGCTTTTAAAAGCACGTTTATGGCTGAGCCATAAACGCAAAGTGGAGTCCGAAAGCTTGGAATTCCCAGTTTCCTGAATGCATCGTGGAGTTTTAAAAAGTGTACATACCGCCTATTTCCTTCAATTCCCACACACGACACTTCCTGTTACAAGCCCCGCCTCCAAGTTTCAAAAAGCACATTTATGGCCGAGTCATTAACGCAAAGCGGAGTCCGAAACCTTGGAATTCCCAGTTTCCTGAATGCATCGTGGAGTTTTAAATAGTGTACATACCGTATCTTTCCTTCATGTCCTTTTAAGGCATGTACACACCACACTTCCTGTTACAAGCCCCGCCTCCAAGTTTCAAAAAGCACGTTTATGGCAGAGCCATAAACGCAAAGTGGAGGCCGAAAGCTTGGAATTCCCAGTTTCCCGAATGCCTCCTGGAGTTTAAAATAGTGTCTTTCCTTCATGTCCTTTTAAGGCATGTACACACCACACTTCCTGTTACAAGCCCCGCCTCCAAGCTTTAAAAAGCACGTTTATGGCTCGGCCATAAACGCAAAGTGGTGTCCGAAGAATTGGAATTCCCAGTTTCTCGAATGCATCGTGGAGTTTTAAAAACTGTACATACCGCCTATTTCCTTCAATTCCCACACACGACACTTCCTGTTCCAATCCCCGCCTCCAAGTTTCAAAAAGCACATTTATGGCCGAGCCATAAACGCAAAGTGGAGGCCGAAAGCTTGGAATTCCCAGTTTCCCGAATGCCTCCTGGAGTTTAAAATAGTGTCTTTCCTTCATGTCCTTTTAAGGCATGACACTTTCTGTTACAAGCCCCGCCTCCAAGTTTTATAAAAGCACGTTTATGGCTGAGCCATAAATGCAAAGTGGAGGTCGAAAGCTTGGAATTCCCAGTTTCCTGAATGCATCGTGGAGTTTTAAAAAGTGTACATACCGCCTATTTCCTTCAATTCCCACACACGACACTTCCTGTTCCAAGCCCCGCCTCCAAGTTTTGAAAAGCATGTTTATGGCCGAGCCATAAACGCAAAGTGGAGTGCGAAGACTTGGAATTCCCAGTTTCCTGAATGCATCGTGGAGTTTTAAATAGTGTACATACCGTGTCTTTCCTTCATGTCCTTTTAAGGCATGTACACACCACACTTCCTGTTACAAGTCCCGCCTCCAAGTTTCAAAAAGCACGTTTATGGCTGAGCCATAAACGCAAAGTGCAGTCCGAAAGCTTGGAATTCCCAGTTTCCCGAATGCCTCCTGGAGTTTAAAATAGTGTCTTTCCTTCATGTCCTTTTAAGGAATGTACACACCACACTTCCCGTTACAAGCCCCGCCTCCAAGTTTCAAAAGCACGTTTATGGCCGAGCCAGAAACGCAAAGTGGAGTCCGAAGCCTTGGAATTCTCAGTTTCCTGAATGCATCGTGGAGTTTTAAAAAGTGTACATACCGCCTATTTCCTTCAATTCCCACACACGACACTTCCTGTTCCAAGCCCCGCCTCCAAGTTTTGAAAAGCACGTTTATGGCCGAGCCATAAACGCAAAGTGGAGGCCGAAAGCTTGGAATTCCCAGTTTCCTGAATGCATCGTGGAGTTTTAAAAACTGTACATACCGCCTATTTCCTTCAATTCCCACACACGACACTTCCTGTTCTAAGCCCCGCCTCCAAGTTTTGAAAAGCACGTTTATGGCTGAGCCATAAACGCAAAGTGGAGTGTGAAGGCTTGGAATTCCCAGTTTTCTGAATGCATCGTGGAGTTTTAAATAGTGTACATACCGTGTCTTTCCTTCATGTCCTTTTAAGGCATGTACACACCACACTTCCTGTTACAAGCCTCGCCTCCAAGCTTTAAAAAGCACGTTTATGGCCGAGCCATAAACGCAAAGCGGAGTCCGAAAGCTTAGAATTCCCAGTTTCCTGAACGCCTCGTGGGGTTTAAAATAGTGTACATACCGTGTCTTTCCTTCATGTCCTTTTAAGGCATGTACACCACACTTCCTGTTACAAGCCCCGCCTCCAAGTTTTATAAAGCACGTTTATGGCCGAGCCATAAACGCAAAGCGGAGTCCGAAAGCTTAGAATTACCAGTTTCCCGAATGCATCGTGGAGTTTTAAATAGTGTACATACCGCGTATTTCCTTCATGTCCTTTTAAGGCATGTACACACCACACTTCCTGTTACAAGCCCCGCCTCCAAGCTTCAAAAAGCACATTTATGGCCGAGCCATAAACGCAAAGTGGAATGCGAAGACTTGGAATTCCCAGTTTCCTGAATGCATCGTGGAGTTTTAAATAGTGTACATACCGCTTATTTCCTTCATGTCCTTTTAAGGCATGTACACACCACACTTCCTGTTACAAGCCCCGCCTCCAAGTTTTAAAAAGCACCAAAAGTCGGAACAGCGTCCTCCTCGGGGTTGTCCTCAGATCCTTTTCCCGTCGGCGGCGTCGTCCTCGTCGGACTCCCCCCCGCCCCAGGCCAGCCGTCGGGTCGGGGGCCGGGGGGGCTCGTGGCGCTAGAGCGCCGTGATCTGAGTCAGCTCCGTGTTGGAGTTCCCCGTCCCCGGCGTGTCGCCCCTCTGCTGGTGGTCCACCCCCACCAGGGGCAGCTCCACGCCTAGTCACGCGGGATTGGGCGTGCCGCCGCCGGGCCCGCCGCCGTCGCCGGCCTTGCAGCTGTAGGCGGCCGCCACCTCCCTGGCGATGCTCCGCATGCGGCCCGACTGCTGCGTGTCCAGGCGGAACGGCGAGGGCTGGCAGAACTCGCGGAAGCAGCGCTTGAAGTTCTCGTCCAGGAAGGCGTAGAGCACGGGGTTGAGGCTGCTGTTGACGTAGCCCAGCGCGATGCAGAAGTGCATGAGGACCAGCGTGGACAGGCTGCTCAGGTTGAAGCCCAGGGACTGGGCCAGGACCATGATCTGGATGGGGGTCCAGCACACCACGAACACGGCCACCACCACCAGCACCATGCGGGTGATGCGCCGCAGGTTGCGGTCCTTCTCCTTGGAGCCCGACAGGATGCGCACGCTGCGCAGGCGCTTGACCATCAGGCTGTAGCACACGCTGATGATGGCCACCGGGATGAGGAAGGAGAAGAGGAAGACGCACGTGCCGAAGACCGGGTCCCAGTGGCTGCGCGGCTCCGGCAGGACCACGATGCACTCCACGCCTGCGGGCAGAGGGGCCACACGTCAGCGTTGTCGTGTTTGTCTAGGAGAACAAGTCTCCCAGAGAGAATTATGGTCAAAATCAATGGGGTGCTTGCACGGAAAAAAGTCGAGAGTTATATTTATGTTGTAGAATATTGGTTGGGAAATGACCTAATTTCAATGGTCAAATCAACATCAGAACCCAACATTGATTAAACACCGTCAAAAAGCATGTTGTTTCAACGTTGTATTTGTGTTGTCGGATATTTGTCGGGAAATGACCTAAATTCAATGGTCAAAACAACGTCGGAACCCAACATTGATTAAACGTCGTCAACAAGCATGTTGTTTCAACATTGTATTTGTGTTGTGAGATTATTGTTTGGGAAATGACCAAAATTCAATGGTGAAATCAACATAAGAACCCAACATTGATTAAGCGTCGTCAAAAAGCATGTTGTTTCAACGTTGTATTTGTGTTGTAGAAAATTGTTTGGGAAATGACCAAAATTCAATGGTCGAATTGACGTCAGAACCCAACATTGATTAAACGTCGTCAAAAAGCATGTTTTGTTTAAATGTTCTATTTGTGATGTAGAATATTAGTTGGAAAATTACCAAAATTCAATGGTCAAAACAACGTCAGAACCCAACATTGATTAAACGTCGTCAAAAATCATGTTGTTTCAACGTTGTATTTGTGTTGTAGAATATTGGTTGGGAAATGACCAAATTTCAATGGTCAAAACAACGTCAGAACCCAACATTAACTAAACGTTGTCAAAAAGGACGTTGTTTCAACGTTGTATTTGTGTTGTAGAATATTGGTTGGGAAATGACCAAAATTCAATGCTGAAAACAACGTTAGAAATTGATTAAACGTTGTCAAAAAGCATGTTGTTTCAATGTTGTATTTGTGTTGTCGGATATTTGTTGGGAAATGACCAAAATTCAATGGTCAAAACAACGTCAGAACCCAACATTGATTAAATGTCGTCAAAAAGTATGTTGTTTCAATGTTGTATTTGTGTTGTAAAATATTGGTTGTGAAATGACCAAAATTCAATGGTCAAAACAACGTCAGAACCCAACATTGATTAAACGCTGTCAAAAAACACGTTGTTTCAACGTTGTATTTGTGTTGTCGGATATTTGTTGGGAAATGACCAAAATTCAATGGTCGAATTGACGTCAGAACCCAACATTAACTAAACGTTGTCAAAAAAGACGTTGTTTCAACGCTGTATTTGTGTTGTAGAATATTGGTTGTGAAATGACCAAAATTCAATGGTCAAAACAACGTCAGAACCCAACATTGATTAAATGTCGTCAACAAGCATGTTGTTTCAATGTTGTATTTGTGTTGTCGGATATTGGTTGGGAAATGACCAAAATTCAATGGTCAAAACAATGTCGGAACCCAACATTGATTAAACGTCGTCAACAAGCATGTTGTTTCAACGTTGTATTTGCGTAGTAGAATATTGGTTGGTATATGACCAAAATTCAATGGTCAAAACAACGTCAGAACCCAACATTGATTAAACGTCGTCAACAAGCATGTTGTTTCAACGTTGTATTTGTGTAGTAGAATATTGGTTGGTATATGACCAAAATTCAATGCTGAAAACAACGTCAGAAATTGATTAAATGTTGTCAAAAGCATGTTGCTTCAATGTTGTATTTGTGTTGTCGGATATTTGTTGGGAAATGACCAAAATTCAATGGTCAAAACAACGTCAGAACCCAACATTGATTAAATGTCGTCAAAAAGTATGTTGTTTCAATGTTGTAAAATATTGGTTGTGAAATGACCAAAATTCAATGGTCAAAACAACGTCCGAACCCAACTTTGATTAAACGCTGTCAAAAAACACATTGTTTCAACGTTGTATTTGTGTTGTCGGATATTTGTTGGGAAATGACCAAAATTCAATGGTCGAATTGACGTCAGAACCCAACATTGACTAAACGTTGTCAAAAAGGACGTTGTTTCAACGTTGTATTTGTGTTGTAGAATATTGTTTGGGAAAAATACCAAAATTCAATGATCAAAACAACGTCGGAACCCAACATTGATTAAACATCGTCAAACAGCATGTTGTTCCGACGTTGTATTTGTGTTGTAGAATATTGTTTGGGAAATGACCAAATTTCAATGATCAAATCAATGTCAGAACCCAACATTGATTAAATGTCGTCAAAAAGCATGTTGTTTCAACGTTGTATTTGTGTTTTAGAATGTTGTTTGGGAAATGACCAAAATTCAATGGTCGAATTGACGTCAGAACCCAACATTAACTAAACGTTGTCAAAAAGGACGTTGTTTCTACGTTGTATTTGTGTTGTAGAATATTGGTTGGGAAATGACCAAATTTCAATGGTCAAAACAACGTCAGAACCCAACATTGATTAAATGTTGTCAACAAGCATGTTGTTCCGACGTTGTATTTGTGTTGTAGAATATTGTTTGGGAAATGACCAAAATTCAATGATCAAATCAACGTCAGAACCCAACATTGTTTACATGTCGTCAAAAAGCATGTTTTGTTTAAATGTTGTATTTGTGTTGTAGAATATTGGTTGAGAAATGACCTAAATTCAACGGTCAAAACAACGTCAGAACCCAACATTGATTAAGCGTCGTCAAAAAGCATGTTGTTTCAATGTTGTATTTGTGTTGTAGAATGTTGTTTGGGAAATGACCAAAATTCAATGGTCGAATTGACGTCAGAACCCAACATTAACTAAACGTTGTCAAAAAGGACGTTGTTTCAACGTTGTATTTGTATTGTAGAATATTTGTTGGGGAATGACCAAAATTCAATGATCAAAACAACGTCAGAACCCAACATTGATTAACTTGCGTCAAAAAGCATGTTGTTGCAACGTTGTATTTGTGTTTTAGAATATTGGTTGGGAAATGACCAAATTTCAACGGTCAAAAACGACATCAGAACCCAACATTGATTAAACGTCGTCAAAAAGCATGTTTTGTTTAAAGGTTTTATTTGTGTTGTAGAATTTTGGCTGGGAAATGACCAAAATTCAATGCTGAAAACAACGTCAGAAGTTGATTAAACGTTTTCAAAAAGCATGTTGTTTCAACGTTGTATTTGTGTTGTAGAATATTGGTTGGGAAATGACCAAATTTCAATGGTCCAATCAACATAAGAACCCGATATTGATTAAACGTCGTCAACAAGCATGTTGTTTCAACGTTGTATTTGTGTCATAGAATATTGGTTCTGAAATGACTAAATTTCAATGCTGAAAACAACGTCAGAAGTTGATTAAACGTTGTCAAAAAGCATGTTGTTTCAACGTTGCATTTGTATTGTAGAATATTGGTTGGGGAATGACCAAAATTCAATGGTCGAATTGACGTCAGAACCCAACATTATCTAAACGTTGTCAAAAAGGACGTTGTTTCAACGTTGTATTTGTGTTGTAGAATATTTGTTGGGAAATGACCAAAATTCAATGATCAAAACAACGTCAGAACCCAACATTGATTAAGCGTCGTCAAAAAGCATGTTGTTTCAACGTTGTATTTGTATTGTAGAATATTGGTTGGGGAATGACCAAAATTCAATGGTCGAATTGATGTCAGAACCCAACATTAACTAAACGTTGTCAAAAAGGACGTTGTTTCAACGTTGTATTTGTATTGTAGAATATTAGTTGGGAAATGACCAAATTTCAACGGTCAAAAACGACATCAGAACCCAACATTGATTAAACGTTGTCAAAAAGCATGTTTTGTTTAAAGGTTTTATTTGTGTTGTAGAATTTTGGCTGGGAAATGACCAAAATTCAATGCTGAAAACAACGTCAGAAGTTGATTAAACGTTGTCAAAAAGCATGTTGTTTCAACGTTGTATTTGTGTTGTAGAATATTGGTTGGGAAATGACCTAAATTCAATGGTCAAATCAACATAAGAACCCGATATTGATTAAACGTCGTCAACAAGCATGTTGTTTCAACGTTGTATTTGTGTCATAGAATATTGGTTCTGAAATGACTAAATTTCAATGCTGAAAACAACGTCAGAAGTTGATTAAACGTTGTCAAAAAGCATGTTGTTTCAACGTTGCATTTGTATTGTAGAATATTGGTTGGGGAATGACCAAAATTCAATGGTCGAATTGACGTCAGAACCCAACATTATCTAAACGTTGTCAAAAAGGACGTTGTTTCAACGTTGTATTTGTGTTGTAGAATATTTGTTGGGAAATGACCAAAATTCAATGATCAAAACAACGTCAGAACCCAACATTGATTAAACGCTGTCAAAAAACACGTTGTTTCAACGTTGTATTTGTGTTGTCGGATATTTGTTGGGAAATGACCAAAATTCAATGGTCAAAACAACGTCAGAACCCAACATTGATTAAGCGTCGTCAAAAAGCATGTTGTTTCAACGTTGTATTTGTGTTGTAGAATGTTGTTTGGGAAATGACCAAAAATTCAAGGGTCAAACAACGTCAGAACCCAACATTGATTAAACGTTGTCAACAAGCACGTTGTTTCAATGTTGTATTTGTGTTGTAGAATATTGTTTGGGAAATGACCAAAAATTCAAGGGTCAAACAACGTCAGAACCCAACATTGATTAAGCGTCGTCAAAAAGCATGTTGTTTCAACGTTGTATTTGTATTGTAGAATATTGGTTGGGGAATGACCAAAATTCAATGGTCGAATTGATGTCAGAACCCAACATTAACTAAACGTTGTCAAAAAGGACGTTGTTTCAACGTTGTATTTGTATTGTAGAATATTAGTTGGGAAATGACCAAATTTCAACGGTCAAAAACGACATCAGAACCCAACATTGATTAAACGTTGTCAAAAAGCATGTTTTGTTTAAATGTTTTATTTGTGTTGTAGAATTTTGGTCGGGAAATGACCAAAATTCAATGCTGAAAACAACGTCAGAAGTTGATTAAACGTTGTCAAAAAGCATGTTGTTTCAACGTTGTATTTGTGTTGTAGAATATTGGTTGGGAAATGACCTAAATTCAATGGTCAAATCAACATAAGAACCCGATATTGATTAAACGTCGTCAACAAGCATGTTGTTTCAACGTTGTATTTGTGTCATAGAATATTGGTTCTGAAATGACTAAATTTCAATGCTGAAAACAACGTCAGAAGTTGATTAAACGTTGTCAAAAAGCATGTTGTTTCAACGTTGCATTTGTATTGTAGAATATTGGTTGGGGAATGACCAAAATTCAATGGTCGAATTGACGTCAGAACCCAACATTATCTAAACGTTGTCAAAAAGGACGTTGTTTCAACGTTGTATTTGTGTTGTAGAATATTTGTTGGGAAATGACCAAAATTCAATGATCAAAACAACGTCAGAACCCAACATTGATTAAACGCTGTCAAAAAACACGTTGTTTCAACGTTGTATTTGTGTTGTAGAATATTGGTTGGGAAATGACCTAAATTCAATGGTCAAATCAACATAAGAACCCGATATTGATTAAACGTCGTCAACAAGCATGTTGTTTCAACGTTGTATTTGTGTCATAGAATATTGGTTCTGAAATGACTAAATTTCAATGCTGAAAACAACGTCAGAAGTTGATTAAACGTTGTCAAAAAGCATGTTGTTTCAACGTTGCATTTGTATTGTAGAATATTGGTTGGGGAATGACCAAAATTCAATGGTCGAATTGACGTCAGAACCCAACATTATCTAAACGTTGTCATAAAGGACGTTGTTTCAACGTTGTATTTGTGTTGTAGAATATTTGTTGGGAAATGACCAAAATTCAATGATCAAAACAACGTCAGAACCCAACATTGATTAAACGCTGTCAAAAAACACGTTGTTTCAACGTTGTATTTGTGTTGTCGGATATTTGTTGGGAAATGACCAAAATTCAATGGTCAAAACAACGTCAGAACCCAACATTGATTAAGCGTCGTCAAAAAGCATGTTGTTTCAATGTTGTATTTGTGTTGTAGAATATTTGTTGGGGAATGACCAAAATTCAATGGTCAAAACAACGTCCGAACCCAACATTGATTAAACGCTGTCAAAAAGGAGGTTGTTTCAACGTTGTATTTGTATTGTAGAATATTGGTTGGGGAATGACCAAAATTCAATGGTCGAATTGACGTCAGAACCCAACATTGATTAAACGTCGTCAAAAAGCACGTTTTGTTTAAATGTTTTATTTATGTTGTATGATATCGGTTGGGAAATGACCAAAATTCAATGCTGAAAACAACGTCAGAAATTGATTAAATGTTGTCAAAAAGCATGTTGTTTCAACGTTGTATTTGTGTAGTAGAATATTGGTTGTGAAATGACTACATTTTAATGGTCAAAACAACGTCAGAACCCAACATTGACTAAACGTCGTCAAAAAGCATGTTTTTTCAACGTTGTATTTGTGTTGTCGGATATTTGTTGGGAAATGACCAAAATTCAATGGTCTAATCAACGTCAGAACCCAACATTGATTAAACGTCGTCAACAAGCATGTTGTTTCAACGTTGTATTTGTGTAGTAGAATATTGGTTGGGAAATGACCAAAATTCAATGCTGAAAACAACGTCAGAAATTTATTAAACGTTGTCAAAAAGGACGTTGTTTCAACGTTGTATTTGTGTTGTAGGATATTGGTTGGGAAATGACCAAAATTCAACGGTCAAAACAACGTCAGAACCCAACATTGATTAAACGTCGTCAACAAGCATGTTGTTTCAACGTTGTATTTGTGTTGTAGAATATTGATTGGGAAATGACCAAAATTCAATGGTCAAATCCACATAAGAAATTGATTAAACGTTGTCAAAAAGCATGTTGTTTCAATGTTGTATTTGTGTTGTCGGATATTTGTCGGGAAATGACCAAAATTCAATGGTTGAATTGACGTCAGAACCCAACATTAACTAAACGTTGTCAAAAAGGACGTTGTTTCAACGTTGTATTTGTGTTGTAGGATATTGATTGGGAAATGACCAAAATTCAATGGTCAAATCGACGTCAGAACCCAACATTGATTAAACGTCGTCAACAAGCATGTTGTTTCAACGTTGTATTTGTGTCGTAGATTATTGGTTTGGGAAATGACCAAATTTCAATGCTGAAAACAACGTCAGAAATTGATTAAACGTCGTCAAAAAGCATGTTGTTTCAACGTTGTATTTGTGTTGTCGGATATTTGTTGGGAAATGACCAAAATTCAATGGTCAAAACAACGTCAGAACCCAACATTGATTAAATGTTGTCAACAAGCATGTTGTTTCAACGTTGTATTTGTGTAGTAGAATATTGGTTGGTAAATGACCAAAATTCAATGGTCAAAACAACGTCAGAATCCAACATTGATTAAACGTCGTCAAAAAGCATGTTGTTTCAACGTTGTATTTGTGTTGTAGAATATTGATTGGGAAATGACCAAAATTCAATGGTCAAATCCACATAAGAAATTGATTAAACGTTGTCAAAAAGCATGTTGTTTCAATGTTGTATTTGTGTTGTCGGATATTTGTCGGGAAATTACCAAAATTCAATGGTTGAATTGACGTCAGAACCCAACATTAACTAAACGTTGTCAAAAAGGACGTTGTTTCAACGTTGTATTTGTGTTGTAGGATATTGATTGGGAAATGACCAAAATTCAATGGTCAAATCGACGTCAGAACCCAACATTGATTAAACGTCGTCAACAAGCATGTTGTTTCAACGTTGTATTTGTGTCGTAGATTATTGGTTTGGGAAATGACCAAATTTCAATGCTGAAAACAACGTCAGAAATTGATTAAACGTTGTCAAAAAGCATGTTGTTTCAACATTGTATTTGTGTTGTTGGATATTTGTTGGGAAATGACCAAAATTCAACGGTCAAAACAACGTCAGAACCCAACATTGATTAAATGTTGTCAACAAGCATGTTGTTTCAACCTTGTATTTGTGTAGTAGAATATTGGTTGGGAAATGACCAAAATTCAATGGTCAAAACAACGTCAGAATCCAACATTGATTAAACGTCGTCAAAAAGCATGTTGTTTCAACGTTGTATTTGTGTTGTAGAATATTGATTGGGAAATGACCAAAATTCAATGGTCAAATCCACATAAGAAATTGATTAAACGTTGTCAAAAAGCATGTTGTTTCAATGTTGTATTTGTGTTGTCGGATATTTGTCGGGAAATGACCAAAATTCAATGGTTGAATTGACGTCAGAACCCAACATTAACTAAACGTTGTCAAAAAGGACGTTGTTTCAACGTTGTATTTGTGTTGTAGGATATTGATTGGGAAATGACCAAAATTCAATGGTCAAATCGACGTCAGAACCCAACATTGATTAAACGTCGTCAACAAGCATGTTGTTTCAACATTGTATTTGTGTCGTAGATTATTGGTTTGGGAAATGACCAAATTTCAATGCTGAAAACAACGTCAGAAATTGATTAAACGTTGTCAAAAAGCATGTTGTTTCAACATTGTATTTGTGTTGTCGGATATTTGTTGGGAAATGACCAAAATTCAACGGTCAAAACAACGTCAGAACCCAACATTGATTAAATGTTGTCAACAAGCATGTTGTTTCAACGTTGTATTTGTGTAGTAGAATATTGGTTGGGAAATGACCAAAATTCAATGGTCAAAACAACGTCAGAATCCAACATTGATTAAACGTCGTCAAAAAGCATGTTGTTTCAACGTTGTATTTGTGTTGTAGAATATTGATTGGGAAATGACCAAAATTCAATGGTCAAATCCACATAAGAAATTGATTAAACGTTGTCAAAAAGCATGTTGTTTCAATGTTGTATTTGTGTTGTCGGATATTTGTCGGGAAATTACCAAAATTCAATGGTTGAATTGACGTCAGAACCCAACATTAACTAAACGTTGTCAAAAAGGACGTTGTTTCAACGTTGTATTTGTGTTGTAGGATATTGATTGGGAAATGACCAAAATTCAATGGTCAAATCGACGTCAGAACCCAACATTGATTAAACGTCGTCAACAAGCATGTTGTTTCAACGTTGTATTTGTGTCGTAGATTATTGGTTTGGGAAATGACCAAATTTCAATGCTGAAAACAACGTCAGAAATTGATTAAACGTTGTCAAAAAGCATGTTGTTTCAACATTGTATTTGTGTTGTTGGATATTTGTTGGGAAATGACCAAAATTCAACGGTCAAAACAACGTCAGAACCCAACATTGATTAAATGTTGTCAACAAGCATGTTGTTTCAACCTTGTATTTGTGTAGTAGAATATTGGTTGGGAAATGACCAAAATTCAATGGTCAAAACAACGTCAGAATCCAACATTGATTAAACGTCGTCAAAAAGCATGTTGTTTCAACGTTGTATTTGTGTTGTAGAATATTGATTGGGAAATGACCAAAATTCAATGGTCAAATCCACATAAGAAATTGATTAAACGTTGTCAAAAAGCATGTTGTTTCAATGTTGTATTTGTGTTGTCGGATATTTGTCGGGAAATGACCAAAATTCAATGGTTGAATTGACGTCAGAACCCAACATTAACTAAACGTTGTCAAAAAGGACGTTGTTTCAACGTTGTATTTGTGTTGTAGATTATTGGTTTGGGAAATGACCAAATTTCAATGCTGAAAACAACGTCAGAAATTGATTAAACGTTGTCAAAAAGCATGTTGTTTCAACATTGTATTTGTGTTGTTGGATATTTGTTGGGAAATGACCAAAATTCAACGGTCAAAACAACGTCAGAACCCAACATTGATTAAATGTTGTCAACAAGCATGTTGTTTCAACCTTGTATTTGTGTAGTAGAATATTGGTTGGGAAATGACCAAAATTCAATGGTCAAAACAACGTCAGAATCCAACATTGATTAAACGTCGTCAAAAAGCATGTTGTTTCAACGTTGTATTTGTGTTGTAGAATATTGATTGGGAAATGACCAAAATTCAATGGTCAAATCCACATAAGAAATTGATTAAACGTTGTCAAAAAGCATGTTGTTTCAATGTTGTATTTGTGTTGTCGGATATTTGTCGGGAAATGACCAAAATTCAATGGTTGAATTGACGTCAGAACCCAACATTAACTAAACGTTGTCAAAAAGGACGTTGTTTCAACGTTGTATTTGTGTTGTAGGATATTGATTGGGAAATGACCAAAATTCAATGGTCAAATCGACATCAGAACCCAACATTGATTAAACGTCGTCAACAAGCATGTTGTTTCAACGTTGTATTTGTGTCGTAGATTATTGGTTTGGGAAATGACCAAATTTCAATGCTGAAAACAACGTCAGAAATTGATTAAACGTTGTCAAAAAGCATGTTGTTTCAACGTTGTATTTGTGTTGTCGGATATTTGTTGGGAAATGACCAAAATTCAAAGGTCAAAACAACGTCAGAACCCAACATTGATTAAACGTCGTCAACAAGCATGTTGTTTCAACGTTATGATTGAGTTGCTCGACAGGAATGTGTGCTGACATCACCTCTAAAACATGGCGAAGGACTCCAAACCAAGAGAAGTCTTGCACGCAGGAATACTTCCTTGATCGTTTGAAGGGGATTAGATTGAGGGCACATTGTTAGGCACATTCACCGACCTTTGACCCTAAATGCACCACCCAACATCAATCCATTTTCGGTAGGCGACCAGTGTTGTGCACTAACGTGACCTTTGACCCCAGCTGTCAGTCCAAGCCAATAGGGCTCTTGCACCAAACAGCACGCTTGCTTGTGGCGTTACGAATGGCGAGGCCGTGACGAGTCGATGTGGAAGAGAGCGACGGCGAAACGCAATGAAAAGCGTCTCCGTGGCGACAACAATGCGTCTGCTCTTTGAATACATGACGGCCGCCTGACACAGCCAGCGTGATTAAGTGGCGGCGCTAATATCGGCGGCGGTCAGCGCGTGACGTGCGTGCGTGAAAAGATGACGCGCGGGCGAAAAAAGCAGGCGGACGAGCTTTCATTGCTTTTAATTACACACGCTGATGAGAACAATCAACAGGACCTCCGCCAAGGTTCATATAGAGGATCTTTGACTGGCGTATATGCAGTAGCTTCTTAAAAACAGCAGAGTACTCCTGTCATATAGAATCTATATGATAGGAGTACTCTGCTGAACCTACTATATCTATAATATAGATGATCTTTGACTAGCATCTATGCAGTAGTCTCTTAAAAACAGCGCAGGTCTCCTCTCATCTAGATGATCTTTGACAAGCGTCTTTGCAGTAGATCCTTAAAAACAGCAGAGTAAACCTGTCTTACAGACAATCTTTGACTTATTTTTTTGCAGTAAATCCTTAAAAACAGCAGAGCATTCCTGTCATATAGACAATCTGTGACTAGCGTGTTTACAGTTGATCCTTAAAAACAGCAGAGCACTCCTGTCATATAGACAATCTTTGACTAGCGTATTCACAGTCGATCCTTAAAAACAGCAGAGTACTTCTGTCTTATAGACCATCTTTGAATAGCGTCTTTACAGACGATCCTTAAAAAGAGCAGAGTACTCCTGTCTTATAGACAATCTTTGACTAGCGTCTTTAAAGTCAATCCTTAAAAACAGCAGAGTACTTCTGTTATATACACAACCTTTGACTTATTTTTTTGCAGTAAATCCTTAAAAACAGCAGAGTAAACCTGTCTTATAGACAATCTTTGACTTATTTTTTTGCAGTAAATCCTTAAAAACAGCAGAGCACTCCTGTCATATAGACAATCTGTGTTTAGCGTGTTTACAGTCGATCCTAAAAAACAGCAGAGCACTCCTGTCTTATAGACAATCTTTGGCTAGCGTCTTTACAGACGATCCTTAAAAACAGCAGAGTACTCCTGTCTTATAGACAATCTTTGACTAGCATCTTTACAGATGATCCTTAAAAACAGCATAGCACTCCTGTCATATAGACAATCTGTGACTAGCGTGTTTACAGTTGATCCTTAAAAACAGCAGAGTGCTTCTGTTATATACACAACCTTTGACTTATTTTTTTGCAGTAAATCCTTAAAAACAGCAGAGTAAACCTGTCTTCTAGACATCCATCCATCCATTTTCTACCGCTTATTCCCTTCGGGGTCGCGGGGGCGCTGGAGCCTATCTCAGCTACAATCGGGCGGAAGGCGGGGTACACCCTGGACAAGTCGCCACCTCATCGCAGGTCTTCTAGACAATCTTTTACTTATTTTTTTACAGTAAATCCTTAAAAACAGCAGAGCACTCCTGTCTTATAGACAATCTTTGACTAGCGTCTTTACAGACGATCCTTAAAAACAGCAGAGTACTCCTGTCTTATAGACAATCTTTGACTAGCGTCTTTACAGACGATCCATAAAAGCAGCAGCATACTCCTGTCAAATAGACAATCTTTGACTAGCGTCTTTACAGACGATCCTTAAAAACAGCAGAGTACTCCTATCCTACAGACAATCTTTGACTAGCGTCTTTACAGTCGATCCTTAAAAACAGCAGAGTACTCCTGTCTTATAGACAATCTTTGACGAGCATCTTTACAGACGATCCTTAAAAACAGTAGAGTACTCCTGTCTTACAGACAATCTTTGACTAGCGTCTTTACAGTCAATCCTTAAAAACAGTAGCGTACTCCTGTCAATTAGACAATCTTTGACTAGCGTCTTTACAGTTGATCCTTAAAAACAGCAGAGTACTCCTGTCTTATAGACAATCTTTGACAAGCGTGTTTACAGACGATCCTTAAAAACAGCAGAGTACTCCTGTCTTATAGACAATCTTTGACTAGCGTCTTTACAGACGATCCTTAAAAACAGTAGAGTACTCCTGTCTTATAGACAATCTTTGACTAGCGTCTTTACAGACGATCCATAAAAGCCGCAGCATACTCCTGTCAAATAGACAATCTTTGACTAGCGTCTTTACAGACGATCCTTAAAAACAGCAGAGTACTCCTATCCTACAGACAATCTTTGACTAGCGTCTTTACAGTCGATCCTTAAAAACAGCAGAGTACTCCTGTCTTATAGACAATCTTTGACGAGCATCTTTACAGACGATCCTTAAAAACAGTAGAGTACTCCTGTCTTACAGACAATCTTTGACTAGCGTCTTTACAGTCAATCCTTAAAAACAGTAGCGTACTCCTGTCAATTAGACAATCTTTGACTAGCGTCTTTACAGTTGATCCTTAAAAACAGCAGAGTACTCCTGTCTTATAGACAATCTTTGACAAGCGTGTTTACAGACGATCCTTAAAAACAGCAGAGTACTCCTGTCTTATAGACAATCTTTGACTAGCGTCTTTACAGACGATCCTTAAAAACAGCAGAGTACTCCTGTCTTATAGACAATCTTTGACAAGCGTGTTTACAGACGATCCTTAAAAACAGCAGAGGAGTCCTGTCTTATAGACAATCTTTGACAAGTGTCTTTACAGACAATCCTTAAAAACAGCAGAGTACTCCTGTCCTACAGACAGTCTTTGACTATCGTCTTTACAGATGATCCTTAAAAACAGCAGAGTACTCCTGTCTTATAGACAATCTTTGACTAGCGTCTTTACAGTCGATCCTTAAAAACAGCAGAGTACTCCTGTCCTACAGACAATCTTTGACTAGAGTGCTTCTGTTATATACACAACCTTTGACTTATTTTGCAGTAGATCCTTAAAAACAGCAGAGTACGTCTGTTACATACACAATCTCTGACTTCTTTTATTTGCAGTAGGGCCTTAAAAATGGCGGCGTACTCCTGTCACATAGAGGATCTTTGACTAGCATCTATGCAGTAGGTTCTTAAAAACAGCGCAGGTCCCCTCTCATCTAGATGATCTTTGACTAGCGTCTTTGCAGTAGATCCTTAAAAACAGCAGAGTGCTTCTGTTACACACACACACACACACACACACACACACACACACACACACACACACACACACCCACACACACACACACACACACACACACACACACACGCACACACACACACACACACACACACACACACACACACACACACACCTAATGATGTATTCAATGAAAGGGGGCGGAGCTCTGCCCCTCATAGAAAACCATTATAATGACAATTGTACATTTTTCCTTTGTCAGCAGGAAGTCCTGCACAGGATGTTGAGTAACACAAGAAAAGGTCAAACAACTCGATGGCTTTTAGTGCAAAATTGCTCTTTTCAAATGTTAATAGCCCACTTCCTCTCTCCTTCTTCACCTGTAACACCTTTGTTATCGAGAGACACGTGTCCTCAATTAACCTTTAATGCCTCAGTTTTTGCTCTGCTGTGTATTTACTCTCTTTGTATAGTTTAGTTGACATCAAACAAACACATTATAAGACACAATACACTCATACAGATTAAATGAATTCAAATAATGTTAAAAAAATGTATAAATAAATAGAAAATGAGCAAACATGTTACGCCTAAAACTGTATTTAATAATGATTATTTTAAAAGTACTAATACATATAGACATGATTAGAATAATATTAATAATATTTGTGTGCACTTTCTTTAAAATGTAGAAAATGACACAAAGGAAATACTTAGAGTCACTTATTCATTTAAATTTTTTTTAAAAGGTATCTTTTTGTTTTTTTACATTAAAAAAAACCCTGCTACTTTGGCACTTTATTTGACTCTATTAATGTTTAATTTTGACATGCCATGGAACTCAAAGCCAACAAGAAGGTGATTTTTTTAATGGATGAAGACGAGCTTCTATTAGTGACGGCGTCGATGCTTCGTCACCTCCTTCTTCCCGCCAACATGGCCCCGGACGTAGCTTTTAACCTCAATTAGAAAAACAAGCGTCGCGCCATCACTTCCTGTCAAATGTCAGGTCAACAAGCTCCGCCTGCTTGCTGGAGAATATATATTATATTCTGATATTTATAAAAAAACATTTATAAATATATGAGTCCTGACATTTTTAACTCGAGATGCAGGAGGAGAAAGGAAAAAATATATTAGAGAGAGAGGTGAGATGTTCTACTGGAGTCCAGTAATAAAAGCAATCAAGGTTGAGAGCAGTGCCGCAGGCTCAGAAAAGATCGATGCCAAACCACTGGAACTTGTTCTCTACGGACACTGAAATCAGGAGGAATTTACTGACGGAGCAGTTTCACGCTATCTTTGTTCCTTCTTTCCAAAATGAATGAAAGCCGCATGCTACACGGACAAACTAGGAAAACAAACACAAACGTAACAGGACGTCAAAACACAAACAACCAGGAAGACGAACACAAACGTAACAGGAAGTCAAACACAAATAAACCAGGAATTCAAAACAAAAACATAGAAGGAAGTCAAACACAAAGGTAACAGGAAGTCAAACAAAAATGTAAAAGGAAGTCAAACACAAAGGTAACAGGAAGTCAAACAAAAATGTAAAAGGAAGTCAAACACAAACATAAAAGGAAGTCAAACACAAACGTAACAGGAAGTCAAACAAAAATGTAAAAGGAAGTCAAACACAAACGTAACAGGAAGTCAAACAAAAATGTAAAAGGAAGTCAAACACAAACGTAACAGGAAGTCAAACAAAAATGTAAAAGGAAGTCAAACACGAAGGTAACAGGAAGTCAAACAAAAATGTAAAAGGAAGTCAAACACAAACGTAACAGGAAGTCAAACAAGAATGTAAAAGGAAGTCAAACACAAAGGTAACAGGAAGTCAAACAAAAATGTAAAAGGAAGTCAAACACAAACATAACAGGAAGTCCAACACAAACGTAAAAGGAAGTCAAACACAAACGTAACAGGAAGTCAAACAAAAATGTAAAAGGAAGTCAAACACAAATGTAACAGGAAGTCAAACATGAACAAACCAGGAAGTAAAAAAACAAACATAAAAGGAAGTCAAACACAAGCATATCAGGAAGTCAAACAAAAATGTAAAAGGAAGTCAAACACAAACATAACAGGAAGTCAAACAAAAATGTAAAAGGAAGTCAAACACAAACGTAACAGGAAGTCAAACAAAAATATAAAAGGAAGTCAAACACAAACGTAACAGGAAGTCAAACAAAAATGTAAAAGGAAGTCAAACACAAACGTAACAGGAAGTCAAACAAAAATATAAAAGGAAGTCAAACACAAACGTAAAAGGAAGTCAAACACAAACGTAACAGGAAGTCAAACAAAAATGTAAAAGGAAGTCAAACACAAACGGAAAAGGAAGTCAAACACAAACGTAGCAGGAAGTCAAACAAAAATGTAAAATGACGTCAAACACAAACGTAACAGGAAATCAAACAAAAATGTAAAAGGAAGTCAAACACAAACGTAACAGGAAGTCAAACAAAAATGTAAAAGGAAGTCAAACACAAACGTAACAGGAAGTCAAACAAAAATGTAAAAGGAAGTCAAACACAAACGTAACAGGAAGTCAAACAAAAATGTAAAAGGAAGTCAAACACAAACGTAACAGGAAGTCAAACAAAAATGTAAAAGGAAGTCAAACACAAACGTAACAGGAAGTCAAACAAAAATGTAAAAGGAAGTCAAACACAAATGTAACAGGAAATCAAACAAAAATGTAAAAGGAAGTCAAACACAAACGTAACAGGAAGTCAAACAAAAATGTAAAAGGAAGTCAAACACAAACGTAACAGGAAGTCAAACAAAAATGTAAAAGGAAGTCAAACACAAACGTAACAGGAAGTCAAACAAAAATGTAAAAGGAAGTCAAACACAAACGTAACAGGAAGTCAAACAAAAATGTAAAAGGAAGTCAAACACAAACGTAACAGGAAGTCAAACAAAAATGTAAAAGGAAGTCAAACACAAACGTAACAGGAAGTCAAACAAAAATGTAAAATGAAGTCAAACACAAACGTAACAGGAAATCAAACAAAAATGTAAAAGGAAGTCAAACACAAACGTAACAGGAAGTCAAACAAAAATGTAAAAGGAAGTCAAACACAAACGTAACAGGAAGTCAAACAAAAATGTAAAAGGAAGTCAAACACAAACGTAACAGGAAGTCAAACAAAAATGTAAAAGGAAGTCAAACACAAACGTAACAGGAAGTCAAACAAAAATGTAAAATGAAGTCAAACACAAACGTAACAGGAAATCAAACAAAAATGTAAAAGGAAGTCAAACACAAACGTAACAGGAAGTCAAACAAAAATGTAAAAGGAAGTCAAACACAAACGTAACAGGAAGTCAAACAAAAATGTAAAAGGAAGTCAAACACAAACGTAACAGGAAGTCAAACACAAATGTAAAAGGAAGTCAAACACAAACGTAACAGGAAGTCAAACAAAAATGTAAAATGAAGTCAAACACAAACGTAACAGGAAATCAAACAAAAATGTAAAAGGAAGTCAAACACAAACGTAACAGGAAGTCAAACAAAAATGTAAAAGGAAGTCAAACACAAACGTAACAGGAAGTCAAACAAAAATGTAAAAGGAAGTCAAACACAAACGTAACAGGAAGTCAAACAAAAATGTAAAAGGAAGTCAAACACAAACGTAACAGGAAGTCAAACAAAAATGTAAAAGGAAGTCAAACACAAACGTAACAGGAAGTCAAACAAAAATGTAAAAGGAAGTCAAACACAAACGTAACAGGAAGTCAAACAAAAATGTAAAAGGAAGTCAAACACAAACGTAACAGGAAGTCAAACAAAAATGTAAAAGGAAGTCAAACACAAACGTAACAGGAAGTCAAACAAAAATGTAAAAGGAAGTCAAACACAAACGTAACAGGAAGTCAAACAAAAATGTAAAATGAAGTCAAACACAAACGTAACAGGAAATCAAACAAAAATGTAAAAGGAAGTCAAACACAAACGTAACAGGAAGTCAAACAAAAATGTAAAAGGAAGTCAAACACAAACGTAACAGGAAGTCAAACAAAAATGTAAAAGGAAGTCAAACACAAACGTAACAGGAAGTCAAACAAAAATGTAAAAGGAAGTCAAACACAAACGTAACAGGAAGTCAAACAAAAATGTAAAATGAAGTCAAACACAAACGTAACAGGAAATCAAACAAAAATGTAAAAGGAAGTCAAACACAAACGTAACAGGAAGTCAAACAAAAATGTAAAAGGAAGTCAAACACAAACGTAACAGGAAGTCAAACAAAAATGTAAAATGAAGTCAAACACAAACGTAACAGGAAGTCAAACAAAAATGTAAAATGAAGTCAAACACAAACGTAACAGGAAGTCAAACAAAAATGTAAAATGAAGTCAAACACAAACGTAACAGGAAGTCAAACAAAAATGTAAAATGAAGTCAAACACAAACGTAACAGGAAGTCAAACACAAACGTAACAGGAAGTCAAACACAAAGGTAACTGGAAGTCAAACACAAACATAACAGGAAGTCAAACACAAACACAACAGGAAGTCAAACACAAACGTAACAGGAAGTCAAACACAAACGTAACAGGAAGTCAAACAAAAATGTAAAATGAAGTCAAACACAAACGTAACAGGAAGTCAAACAAAAATATAAAAGGAAGTCAAACACAAACGTAACAGGAAGTCAAACAAAAATGTAAAAGGAAGTCAAACACAAACGTAACAGGAAGTCAAACAAAAATGTAAAATGAAGTCAAACACAAACGTAACAGGAAATCAAACAAAAATGTAAAAGGAAGTCAAACACAAACGTAACAGGAAGTCAAACAAAAATGTAAAAGGAAGTCAAACACAAACGTAACAGGAAGTCAAACAAAAATGTAAAATGAAGTCAAACACAAACGTAACAGGAAGTCAAACAAAAATGTAAAATGAAGTCAAACACAAACGTAACAGGAAGTCAAACAAAAATGTAAAATGAAGTCAAACACAAACGTAACAGGAAGTCAAACAAAAATGCAAAATGAAGTCAAACACAAACGTAACAGGAAGTCAAACACAAACGTAACAGGAAGTCAAACACAAAGGTAACTGGAAGTCAAACACAAACATAACAGGAAGTCAAACACAAACATAACAGGAAGTCAAACACAAACGTAACAGGAAGTCAAACACAAACGTAACAGGAAGTCAAACAAAAATGTAAAATGAAGTCAAACACAAACGTAACAGGAAGTCAAACAAAAATATAAAAGGAAGTCAAACACAAACGTAACAGGAAGTCAAACAAAAACGTAACAGGAAGTCAAACACAAACGTAACAGGAAGTCAAACAAAAATGTAAAATGACGTCAAACACAAACGTAACAGGAAATCAAACAAAAATGTAAAAGGAAGTCAAACACAAACGTAACAGGAAGTCAAACAAAAATGTAAAAGGAAGTCAAACACAAACGTAACAGGAAGTCAAACAAAAATGTAAAAGGAAGTCAAACACAAACGTAACAGGAAGTCAAACAAAAATGTAAAAGGAAGTCAAACACAAACGTAACAGGAAGTCAAACAAAAATGTAAAAGGAAGTCAAACACAAACGTAACAGGAAGTCAAACAAAAATGTAAAAGGAAGTCAAACACAAACGTAACAGGAAATCAAACAAAAATGTAAAAGGAAGTCAAACACAAACGTAACAGGAAGTCAAACAAAAATGTAAAAGGAAGTCAAACACAAACGTAACAGGAAGTCAAACAAAAATGTAAAAGGAAGTCAAACACAAACGTAACAGGAAGTCAAACAAAAATGTAAAATGAAGTCAAACACAAACGTAACAGGAAATCAAACAAAAATGTAAAAGGAAGTCAAACACAAACGTAACAGGAAGTCAAACAAAAATGTAAAAGGAAGTCAAACACAAACGTAACAGGAAGTCAAACAAAAATGTAAAAGGAAGTCAAACACAAACGTAACAGGAAGTCAAACAAAAATGTAAAAGGAAGTCAAACACAAACGTAACAGGAAGTCAAACAAAAATGTAAAATGAAGTCAAACACAAACGTAACAGGAAATCAAACAAAAATGTAAAAGGAAGTCAAACACAAACGTAACAGGAAGTCAAACAAAAATGTAAAAGGAAGTCAAACACAAACGTAACAGGAAGTCAAACAAAAATGTAAAAGGAAGTCAAACACAAACGTAACAGGAAGTCAAACACAAATGTAAAAGGAAGTCAAACACAAACGTAACAGGAAGTCAAACAAAAATGTAAAATGAAGTCAAACACAAACGTAACAGGAAATCAAACAAAAATGTAAAAGGAAGTCAAACACAAACGTAACAGGAAGTCAAACAAAAATGTAAAAGGAAGTCAAACACAAACGTAACAGGAAGTCAAACAAAAATGTAAAAGGAAGTCAAACACAAACGTAACAGGAAGTCAAACAAAAATGTAAAAGGAAGTCAAACACAAACGTAACAGGAAGTCAAACAAAAATGTAAAAGGAAGTCAAACACAAACGTAACAGGAAGTCAAACAAAAATGTAAAAGGAAGTCAAACACAAACGTAACAGGAAGTCAAACAAAAATGTAAAAGGAAGTCAAACACAAACGTAACAGGAAGTCAAACAAAAATGTAAAAGGAAGTCAAACACAAACGTAACAGGAAGTCAAACAAAAATGTAAAAGGAAGTCAAACACAAACGTAACAGGAAGTCAAACAAAAATGTAAAATGAAGTCAAACACAAACGTAACAGGAAATCAAACAAAAATGTAAAAGGAAGTCAAACACAAACGTAACAGGAAGTCAAACAAAAATGTAAAAGGAAGTCAAACACAAACGTAACAGGAAGTCAAACAAAAATGTAAAAGGAAGTCAAACACAAACGTAACAGGAAGTCAAACAAAAATGTAAAAGGAAGTCAAACACAAACGTAACAGGAAGTCAAACAAAAATGTAAAATGAAGTCAAACACAAACGTAACAGGAAATCAAACAAAAATGTAAAAGGAAGTCAAACACAAACGTAACAGGAAGTCAAACAAAAATGTAAAAGGAAGTCAAACACAAACGTAACAGGAAGTCAAACAAAAATGTAAAATGAAGTCAAACACAAACGTAACAGGAAGTCAAACAAAAATGTAAAATGAAGTCAAACACAAACGTAACAGGAAGTCAAACAAAAATGTAAAATGAAGTCAAACACAAACGTAACAGGAAGTCAAACAAAAATGTAAAATGAAGTCAAACACAAACGTAACAGGAAGTCAAACACAAACGTAACAGGAAGTCAAACACAAAGGTAACTGGAAGTCAAACACAAACATAACAGGAAGTCAAACACAAACATAACAGGAAGTCAAACACAAACGTAACAGGAAGTCAAACACAAACGTAACAGGAAGTCAAACAAAAATGTAAAATGAAGTCAAACACAAACGTAACAGGAAGTCAAACAAAAATATAAAAGGAAGTCAAACACAAACGTAACAGGAAGTCAAACAAAAATGTAAAAGGAAGTCAAACACAAACGTAACAGGAAGTCAAACAAAAATGTAAAATGAAGTCAAACACAAACGTAACAGGAAATCAAACAAAAATGTAAAAGGAAGTCAAACACAAACGTAACAGGAAGTCAAACAAAAATGTAAAAGGAAGTCAAACACAAACGTAACAGGAAGTCAAACAAAAATGTAAAATGAAGTCAAACACAAACGTAACAGGAAGTCAAACAAAAATGTAAAATGAAGTCAAACACAAACGTAACAGGAAGTCAAACAAAAATGTAAAATGAAGTCAAACACAAACGTAACAGGAAGTCAAACAAAAATGCAAAATGAAGTCAAACACAAACGTAACAGGAAGTCAAACACAAACGTAACAGGAAGTCAAACACAAAGGTAACTGGAAGTCAAACACAAACATAACAGGAAGTCAAACACAAACATAACAGGAAGTCAAACACAAACGTAACAGGAAGTCAAACACAAACGTAACAGGAAGTCAAACAAAAATGTAAAATGAAGTCAAACACAAACGTAACAGGAAGTCAAACAAAAATATAAAAGGAAGTCAAACACAAACGTAACAGGAAGTCAAACAAAAACGTAACAGGAAGTCCAACACAAACGTAACAGGAAGTTAATGCAGCCCTGTGATTGGCTGGCCAGTCCACCTTCCAGCCAATAGCAGCTGGGTTAGTTTCCTGAAGAGGAGAGAATGGACTGAGGTGGGACTCACTCAGGACGGCGTGGCTTTAAGCGCTCATACGTGACGAGTGCAAGTAAACATTAAACCCTCGTGCGTTTTTCTCTTCATCCCCCGTGTGATCGTTCCTTCGAGCGCTCGCACGTTTCAATCATGTCAGGGCGCCGCTCTGCACGCTTCACCGAACTCCATCCCGTTTAATGAGATGTCTGTTAGCGCCGACGTCCAACTTTACTGCCCAGCCCGACACGCTCCTCGTCTTCCTCCGCCGCTCTCCAGAGGATGATGGAGAAGGTGATGATGCAATCATCTCTGGCCTTCCTCTCTTATAATGTTTCACGTCGGCCACTTCTTCTTCCTCATTTCTGGGATGTGGGGTTGGATCACTTTGATCCATTGATTGATGTTCTCACACCCCCGAGAAAAGCAATGTGTCATGTTTTCATCATTTATTCTATTTATAGTACATTATGTCATGCTTCTTTGCATGTATAGAAAAATACAATAATCATAATAAAAACAAACAATAAATATCTATTATAAGTCTGCCCCCGTCCACCCTAAAGGTTTTTCTTTCTGCTGTTCTTTGTATGTTTTTGTTCAGTTTTACAAACCCCGTTTCCATATGAGTTGGGAAATTGTGTTAGATGTAAATATAAACGGAATACAATGATTTGCAAATCATTTTCAACCCATATTCAGTTGAATATGCTTCAAAGACAACATATTAGATTTTTTTTTTTGCAAATAATCATTTACTTTACGTGACAAAGAAGTTGGGAAAGGTGGCAAAGAAGACTGAGAAAGTTGAGGAATGCTCATCAAACACTTATTTGGAACATCCCACAGGTGAACAGGCAAATTGGGAACAGGTGGGTGCCATGATTGGGTATAAAAGTAGATTCCATGAAATGCTCAGTCATTCACAAACAAGGATGGGGGCAAGGGTCACCACTTTGTCAACAAATGCACGAGCAAATTGTTGAACAGTTTAAGAAAAACATTTCTCAACCAGCTATTGCAAGGAATTTAGGGATTTCACCATCTACTGTCCGTAATATCATCAAAGGGTTCAGAGAATCTGGAGAAATCACTGCACGTAAGCAGCTAAGCCCGTGACTTTCGATCCCTCAGGCTGTACTGCATCAACAAGCGACATGAGTGTGTAAAGGATATCACCACATGGGCTCAGGAACACTTCAGAAACCCACTGTCAGTTACCACGGTTGGTTGCTACATCTATAAGCGCAAGTTAAAACTCTCCTATGCAAGGCAAAAAAACATTTATCAACAACACCCAGAAACGCCGTCGGCTTCGCTGGGCCTGAGCTCATCTAAGATGGACTGATACAAAGTGGAAAAGTGTTCTGTGGTCTGACGAGTCCACATTTCAAATTGTTTTTGGAAACTGTGGACGTCGTGTTCTCCGGACCAAAGAGGAAAAGAACCATCCGGATTGTTATAGGCGCAAAGTGTAAAAGCCAGCATGTGTGATGGTATGGGGGTGTATTAGTGCCCAAGACATGGGTAACTTACACATCTGTGAAGGCGCCATTAATGCTGAAAGGTACATACAGGTTTTGGAGCAACATATGTTGCCATCCAAGCGACGTTACCATGGACGCCCCTGCTTATTTCAGCAAGACAATGCCAAGCCACGTGTTACATCAACGTGGCTTCATAGTAAAAGAGTGCGGGTACTAGACTGGCCTGCCTGTAGTCCAGACCTGTCTCCCATTGAAAATGTGTGGCGCATTATGAAGCCTAAAATACCACAACGAAGCAACTTAAGCTGTACATCAAGCAAGAATGGGAAATAATTCCACCTGAGAAGCTTAAAAAATGTGTCTCCTCAGTTCCCAAACGTTTACTGAGTGTTGTTAAAAGGAAAGTCAATGTAACACAGTGGTGAACATGCCCTTTCCCAACTACTTTGGCACGTGTTTCAAATAATAAAAATAAATAAAAATAAAAACTAGAACAGCCTAATAGCTATAACTAGTATGCATATATCTAAAAAAGGCTTTTAAAAAAAAAGAAAAAAAAGAAGGGTTTTTAAGCCTATTTTTAAAGCATCCACAGTCTGTGGTGCCCTCAGGTGGTCAGGGAGAGCGTTCCACAGACTGGGAGTGTGTCTCCTCAGTTCCCAAACGTTTATTGAGTGTTGTTAAAAGGAAAGGCAATGTAACACAGTGGTGAACATGCCCTTTCCCAACTACTTTAGCACGTGTTGCAGTTATGAAATTCTAAGTTAATTATTATTAAAAAAAAATAAAAATAAAGTTTATGAGTTTGAACATCAAATATGTTGTCTTTGTAGTGCATTCAATTGAATATGGGTTGAAAAGCATTTGCAAATCATTGTATTCCGTTTATATTTACATCTAACACAATTTCCCAACTCATATGGAAACGGGGTTTGTGATAGTAATGACTAGAAAATCTGTCATTTGGTAAAGCGGCAATATTTAGAGCGCTATGCGGCCGTGGACGACATACATGACAATAAATGATATCTTGATGAAACATATTTTTATGGAAATGTAATCAAAAACGAACAAACGTATATAAACACTTTGTAGGGCGCAACAAATGACTTAGATTCAACTTAATGACAAAGACTATTTCCTGACTGGGCAACACACCGTCGCCCGTACACTACTGCCATCTAACGTCTTGGAATTGCAACTGCATCCGTTTTCTACTTGCAAATGAGACGCAGATGTGTAAGAAAACAATATAACGTAAACAAATGTTGAATACAAAAAAAATATATATATAAAAAAACATTTATTAACACGTGAACATACACAGAAGTAACGATACTTTGTACCCTTAAGTCGAGGGTTTGGCAACCGGCGGCTCGTTAGCCCCGCCTTAGTGGCTCCCTGGAGCTTTTTCAAAAATCTACGAAAATGGAAAAAGATGGTGGAAAAAATATATTTTTGATTTTATTATGGTTTCTGTAGGAGGACAAACATGACATAAACCATTGTTATAAATCCCACTGTTTATATTAAACATATATTAAACACTGATGAGAGTATTTGGCAAGCGCCGTTTTGTCCTACTCATTTTGCCGGTCCTTGAACTCGCCGTAGTTTGTTTACATGTACAACTTTCTCCGACGCTGCCACAGAAAGAGGTGTTTTATGCCGCCCCTTCTTTGTCTCATTTTGTCCACCAAACCTTTTATGCTGTGCGTGAATACACAAATGTGAGTGTCAGTCATTTCCAGGAGTTATCTCACCCTCCGAGAAGCCTCCGTTTTACTAATGCCTTCCAATGTTGTAAAAATGTGTAGAATAAACATTACATTTCAACATTTCTGTCAACGAAGATTTGCGTCAGCCTGCGACACATAGTCATATTGATAGTAGGCTAATATAGACACTTACATCGTGTGTTGTCTTCATTATTGCACTTATATAAGACTTTTAAAGTCACTTTGATAGTAGGCTAGTATATTAATATAGACATGTACATCATGTGCTGCCTTCATTAAAACACTTATATACGACTTTTAAAGTCACTTTGATAGTAGGCTAGTATATTAATATAGACATGTACATCATGTGCAGCCTTCATTATAACACTTATATAAGAGTTTTAAAGTAATTTTGATAGTACGCTAACATAGCTAATATAGACACTTACATCATGTGTTGTCTTCATTATAACACTTATATAAGAGTTTTAAAGTCATTTTGATAGTAGGCTAATATAGACACTTACATCATGTGTTGTCTTCATTATAACACTTATATAAGACTACTAAAGTCATTTTGATAGTAGGCTAATATAGACACTTACATCATGTGTTGTCTTCATTAAAACACTTATATATGACTTTTAAAGTCATTTTGATAGTAGGCTAATATAGACACTTACATCATGTGTTGTCTTCATTATAACATTTATATAAGACTTTTAAAGTCATTTTGATAGTAAGCTAGTATAGCTATTATCGACACTTACATTATGTGTTGCCTTCATTAATAACACTTATATACGACTTTTAAAGTAATTTTGATAGTAGGCCAATATAGACACTTACATCATGTGTTGCCTTCATTATAACACTTATATAGGACTTTTAAAGTCATTTTGACAGTAGGCTAGTATAGCTAATCTAGACACTTACATCAAGTGTTGCCTTCATTATAACACTTATATAAGACTATTAAAGTCATTTTGATAGTAGGCTAGTATAGCTATTATAGACACTTAAATCATGTGTTGTCTTCATTATAACACTTACATTAGACTTTTAAAGTCATTTTGATAGTAGGCTAATATAGACACTTACATAATGTGTTGCCTTCATTATAACACTTATATAAGACTTTTAAAGTCATTTTGATAGTAGGCTAATATAGCCAATATAGACACTTACATCATGTGTTGTCTTCATTATAACACATATACAAGACGTTTAAAGTCATTTTGATAGTAGGCTAATATAGACACTTACATGATGTGCCGCCTTCATTATAACACTTATATAAGACTTTTAAAGTCATTTTGATAGTAGGCTCATATAGACACTTACATCATGTGTTGCCTTCATTATAACACTTATATAAGACTTTTAAAGTAATTTTGATAGTAGGCTAATATAGACACTTACATCATGTGTGGCCTTCATTATAACACTTATGTAAGACTTTTAAAGTAATTTTGATAGTAGGCTAATATAGCTAATATAGACACTTACATCATGTGTTGTCTTCATTATAACACTTATATAAGACTTTTAATTTTTTCCGGCTCCATACATATTTTTTGGGGGGTATTTTTGGTCCAATGGGGCTCTTTCAACATTTTCAGTAGATTCCCAGGTAGCGGAAATGTGTTCCGTATTGAAGTCAAATGTTGCCAGATGTCATGTGATCCAATGACTTGGGCAACTAGTTTAGGTTAGTTTATCATGCTCCTGACACTGGCGCCTTGACGCTATCTAAACATCGTCCCCAGAGGCGTGTCTCATCTGGTCCTGAGAGAGGGCTGCCATGTGTGTGTGTGTGTGTGTGTGTGTGTGTGTGTGTGTGTGTGTGTGTGTGTGTGTGTGTGAGGGCCCTCTGCTCCAGAATGAGGAAGGTTCCACACCAACCTGATCTTACACTATTGACAATGCTATCGACTCTAACAGGATCAATATTACAAAAAACAGATGCACGTTGGGGCTTGCAATCTTTTTCCGATGCCTGTGGAGTCCTAAAGGCGGCTTGGGCCAGTCTGTTGCCATGGCAACAACCTCCCGGCTAACCTTGAAAGGCGCGTCGAGATCTCTGGACAAGTTACTGTTGTGTTTATTACCTCCACCAAGTGCAAGATAACATCTACTTTCTTCTCTTTTTTTTTAAACAATAAATGTTTGTCAGCCCGCAAATTCCTTCGTTTCGGTTCGACTTCAACTCGCGTACTCACACCTGAGCATCGTCACGCTATTAGGCATAGAGATAACTAGATGTGTCACGCCCGTTTAAACTGCGGGCCGACAACGGGCCTAAGCTAGTAGGGGCAAAGTGGCCGGACAGGACATGTAAGAGAAAATATGGAGAACAAAAGACGTTAAAATAATATCGATATGGCAGACATTTATCCATGAAAATATGGAGAATCAAAAACGTTAAAATAATATTGAAAAAGCTGACATTTATCCATGAAAATATGGAGAACCAAAGACGTTAAGACAATATCGAAACGACTGACATTTATCCATGAAAATATGGAAAACAAAAGACGTTCAAATAATATCGAAACGTCACACATTTATAATTGAAAATATGGAGAATCAAAGACGTTAAAATAATTTCGAAACGGCTGACATTTGTCCATGAAAATATGGACAACCAAAGACTTTAAAATAATTTCGAAAAAGCTGACATTTATCCATGAAAATATGGAGAACCAAAGACGTTAAAATATTATTGAAATGGCAGACATTTGTCTATGAACATATGGAGAACCAAAGACGTTAAAATAATATCGAAACGGCACACATTTATCAATGAAAATATGGAGAATCAAAGACGTTAAAATAATATTGAAAAAGCTGACATTTATCCATGAAAATATGGAGAACCAAAGACGTTAAGGTAATATCGAAACGACTGACATTTATCCATGAAAATATGGAAAACAAAAGACGTTAAAATAATATCAAAATTGCAGACATTTATCCATGAAAATATAGAGAACCAAAGATGTTCAAATAATATCGAAACGGCATACATTTATCCATGAAAATATGGAGAACCAAAGACGTTAAAATAATATCGAAATTGCAGACATTTGTCCATGAAAATATGGAGAACCAAAGATGTTAACATTTTTTTGAAACGGCATACATTTATCCATGAAAATATGGAGAACCAAAGACGTTAAAATAATATCGATACGGCAGACATTTTTATCCATGAAAATATGGTGAACCAAAGACTTTAAAATAATATCGAAAAAATGCACATATTTATCTATTAAAATATGGAGAACCAAAGACTTTAAAATAATATCGAAACGGCAGACATTTGTCCATGAAAATATGGAGAACAAAGACGTTAAAATAATTTCGAAAAAGCTGACATTTATCCATGAAAATATGGAGAACCAAAGACGTTAAAATATTATTGAAATGGCAGACATTTGTCTATGAACATATGGAGAACCAAATACGTTAAAATAATCAAATACGTTAAAATAATATCGAAACGGCACACATGTATCAATGAAAATATGGAGAATCAAAGACGTTAAAATAATTTCGAAACGGCTGACATTTATCCATGAAAATATGGACATTTAAAAACGTTAAAATAATATTGAAAAAGCTGACATTCATCCATGAAAATATGAAGAACCAAAGACGTTAAAATAATATCGAAATTGCAGACATTTGTCCATGACAATATAGAGAACCAAAGATGTTAAAATAATATCGAAACGGCAGACATTTATCCATGAAAATATGAAGAACCAAATACGTTAAAATAATATCAAAACGGCAGACATTTGTATCCATGAAAATATGGAGAACCAAAGACTTTAAAAAAATATCGAAAAAATGCACACATTTATCTATTAAAATATGGAGAACCAAAGACTTTAAAATAATATCGAAACGGCAGACATTTGTCCATGAAAATATGGAGAACCAAATACCGTATTTTCCGCACTATAAGGCGCACCTAAAAACCACAAATGTTCTCAAAAGCTGACAGTGCGCCTTATAACCCGGTGCGCTTTATTACGATTCATTTTCATAAAGTTTCGATCTCGCAACTTCGGTAAACAGCCGCCATCTTTTTTCCCGGTAGAACAGGAAGCGCTTCTTCTTCTACGCAAGCAACCGCCAAGGAAAGCACCCGCCCCCATAGAACAGGAAGTGCTTCTTCTTCTACTGTAAGCAACCACCCGCCCCCGGAAGAAGAAGAAAAAACGCGCGGATATCACCGTACGTTTCATTTCCTGTTTACATCTGTAAAGACCACAAAATGGCTCCTACTTAGCGACAAGGATCCGGTTCATAAAAAGACGCAATCTCTCCATCCGCACACGGATTACTACCGTATTTCACAGCAACTGATATTCCTGTGAACCGCACTGTGGAACGGGAGCACGTACGGTGAATATTCGCACCACAGGGAATGAGAAGTCATCCTTCACTGTGGTTCTAGCTTGCCATGCTAACTTCCACCCATGGTGATATTCAAAAGGAAGACCTTGCCAAAAGAGACCTTTCCAGCCGGCGTCATCATAAAAGCTAACTCGAAGGGATGGATGGATGAAGAAAAGATGAGCGAGTGGTTAAGGGAAGTTTACGCGAAGAGGCCGGGTGGCTTTTTTCACACAGCTCCGAAGGCGAACACACCTTCACTAAGACGGGCAGACAGCGCCGGACGACATACGCCAACATTTGCCAGTGGATCGTAAATGCCTGGGCAGATATTTCGGTCACAACTGTGGTCCGAGCTTTCCGGAAGGCAGGATTCACAGAACTACTGGACAACACTGACTCCGATGACTTCGACGAGACGGAACCGGCCATTTTGCATCCCACGCTTGCGCAACTTTTCAATTCGGACACCGAAGACGAAGAATTCGAAGGATTTACGAATGAAGAATAACTTCAGAAGGTGAGCGCTATGTTTATTTTGTGTGTTGTGACATTAACGTTCGAGCAACATTATGTTGCTATTGCTCTACACCATTTTGAATTTTACTATGTTTGTGATTGCACATTTGCGTACATTTTGGAACAGAGTTGTTAGAACGCTGGTTTTCAATATATTATTAAAGTTTGACTGAACTATCTGACTGTTTTTTTGACATTCCCTTTAGCGCAGCGTAGGCGCGGCTTATAATCCGGGGCGGCTTATTGGTGGACAAAGTTATGAAATATGTAATTCATTGAAGGTGCGGCTAATAATCCGGTGCGCCTTATAGTGCGGAAAATACGGTATGTTAAAATAATATCGGAATGGCAGACATTAAGTCCATGAAAATATGGAGAACCAAAGACGTTAAAATAATTTCGAAAAAGCTGACATTTATCCATGAAAATATGGGGAACCAAAGACGTTAAAATAATATTGAAACGGCAGACATTTGTCCATGAACATATGGAGAACCAAAGACGTTAAAATAATATCGAAACGGCACACATTTATCAAAGAAAATATGGAGAATGAAAGACGTTAAAATAATTTCGAAACGGCTGACATTTATCCATGAAAATATGGAGAATCAAAAACGTTAAAATAATATTGAAAAAGCTGACATTTATCCATGAAAATATGGAAAACCAAAGACGTTAACGAAATATCAAAACAACAAACATTTGTAAATAAAAATATGGAGAAGAAAAGACGTTAAAATAATATCGAAATGGCAGACATTAATCAATGAATATATGAAGAACCAAAGACGTTAAAATAATATCGAAACGGCAGACATTTATCCATGAAAATATGGAGAACCAAAGACTTTAAAAAAATATCGAAAAAATGCACACATTTATCTATTAAAATATGGAGAACCAAAGACTTTAAAATAATATCGAAACGGCAGACATTTTCCATGAAAATATAGAGAACCAAAGACGTGAAAATAATATCGAAAAGGCAGACATTTGTCCATGAAAATATGGACAACCAAAGACGTTAAAATAATATCGAAACGGCAGACATTTATCCATGAAAATATGGAGAACCAAAGACGTTAACAAAATATCGAAATGGCAAACATTTTCCTATATAAATATGGAAAACCAAAGATATTTACGAAATATCGAAACAGCAGACATTTATAAATGAAAATGTGGAAAACAAAAGACGTTACAATAATATCGAAATTGCAGGCATTTGTCCATGAAAATATGGAGAACAAAAGATGTTAAAATAATATCGAAACTGCAGACATTTGTCCATGAAAATATGGAGAACCAAATACGTTGAAATAATATCGAAATGGCAGACATTTTTATCCATTAAAATATGGACAACCAAAGACGTTAAAATAATATCAAAACGGCTGACATTTATCCATGAAAATATGGAGAACCAAAGACTTTAAAATAATATCGTAACGGTACACATTTATCCATGTAAATATGGGGAACCAAAGATGTTAAAATAATATTAAAACAGGAGACATTTGTCCATGAAAATATGGAGAACCAAATATGTTAAAATAATATCAAAATGGCAGACATTTGTTGTCCATGAAAATATGGAGAACCAAATACGTTAAAATAATATCGAAATGCCAGATATTTGTTCATGAAAATATTGAGAACCAAAGACGTTAAAATGATATCGAAACGGCAGACATTTATCCATGAAAATATGGAGAACCAAAGATGTTAAAATAATATCAAAACGGCAGACATTTATATCCATGAAAATATGGACAACCAAAGACTTTAAAATAATATCAAAACGGCTGACTTTTATCCATGAAAATATGTAAAACTAAAGACGACAAAATAATATCGAAACGGCTCACATTTATCCACTAAAATATGGAGAACCATAATATCGAAACGACAGACATTTTGTCCATGAAAATATGGAGAACCAAAGATGTTAAAATAATATCAAAACGGCAGACATTTTTATCCATGAAAATATGGACAACCAAAGACGTTAAAATAATATCGAAACAGCAGACAATTATCCATGAAAATATGGAAAACCAAAGACGTTAAAATAATATCGAAATGGCAGACATTTGTTGATGAGAATTTGGAAAACTAAAGACGTTAAAATAATATCAAAACGGCTGACATTTATCCATGAAAATATGGACAACCAAAGACTTTAAAATAATATCAAAACGGCAGACATTTTTATTCATGAAAATATGGACAACCTAAGACGTTAAAATAATATCGAAACAGCAGACAATTATCCATGAAAATATGGAAAACCAAAGACGTTAAAATAATATTGAAATGGCAGACATTTGTCCATGAGAATTTGGAAAACTAAAGACGTTAAAATAATATCAAAACGGCTGACATTTATCCATGAAAATATGGAGAACCAAAGACGTTAAAATAATATCGAAACAGCAGACATTAATTTATGATGGTGTCCACTCTCCAAAGTGATGCTATGCATTAGCATTACATTACTTCATAAAAGTACAGTAGTTGTTTGTTCTACATTCTCATGTCTTGTTTTCCATACAGAACTCATTACTGCAGCATATTAAAATGCTTCAGTTGATGTCCCATTATTAAGCTCCCGTGCCATAAAAAGCTGTAAAAAAAATAAAAGTTGATTGGTACCGCAGAAGATGGCTGCCTGACATTTTCTTTCTTCTCCAGTGGTGGATATTAAAAATACACGTGCATTGTTTTGCATATCAATAAGCTGACATTGCCAGTATATAAAGTACGTGTATGTATGTATGTATGCACCGGGGGTACTCACTATTATGCTCTTGTTCCTCCTCCACGTTTCCCATCACCATGGCCGGAACGCCGAACGCTGAAGCCAACACCCACACGCAGATGTTCACCACCTGGATACCAGACACAAATTATTATACTGCTATATTAAAATATATATACTGCTATATTAGTATCATTACTCATTCAACATTCTAAACTTTTTTGTTTCCAAAACATTTGTCTTGAGCAAAGTCAGATAACATGATTCATGTACGATAATGTACCATATTTACACCATTTACTACTAATGTACTATAATGTACCATATTTACACCATTTACTTCTAATGTACTATAATGTACCATATTTACACCATTTACTTCTAATGTACTTTAATGTACCATATTTACACCATTTACTTCTAATGTACTATAATGTACCATATTTACACCATTTACTACTAATGTACTATAATGTACCATATTTTCACCATTTACTTTTAATGTACCATATTTACACAATTAACTTCTAATGTACTATATAATGTACCATGTTTACACCATTTACTTCTAATATACTATAATGTACCATATTTACACCATTTACTTCTAATGTACTATAATGTACCATATTTACACCATTTACTTCTAATGTACTATAAAGTACCACATTTACACCATTTACTTCTAATGTACTATAATGTACCATATTTACACCATTTACTTCTAATGTACGATAATGTACCATATTTACACCATTTACTTCTAATGTACGATAATGTACCATATTTACACCATTTACTTCTAATGTATTATAATGTACCATATTTACACCATTTACTTCTAATGTATTATTATGTACCATATTTACACCATTTACTACTAATGTACTATAATGTACCATATTTAAACCATTTACTTCTAATGTACTATAATGTACCATATTTACACCATTTACTTATAATGTACTATAATGTACCACATTTTCACCATTTACTTCTAAAGTACTATAATGTACCATATTTACACCATTTACTACTAATGTACTATAATGTACCATATTTACACCATTTACTTCTAATGTACTACAATGTACCATATTTACACCATTTACTTCTAATGTACTATAATGTACCATATTTACACCATTTACTTCTAATGTACTATAATGTACCATATTTACACCATTTACTTCTAATGTACGATAATGTACCATATTTACACCATTTACTTCTAATGTACGATAATGTACCATATTTACACCATTTACTTCTAATGTATTATAATGTACCATATTTACACCATTTACTTCTAATGTATTATTATGTACCATATTTACACCATTTACTACTAATGTACTATAATGTACCATATTTAAACCATTTACTTCTAATGTACTATAATGTACCATATTTACACCATTTACTTATAATGTACTATAATGTACCACATTTTCACCATTTACTTCTAAAGTACTATAATGTACCATATTTACACCATTTACTACTAATGTACTATAATGTACCATATTTACACCATTTACTTCTAATGTACTACAATGTACCATATTTACACCATTTACCTCTAATGTACTATAATGTACCATATTTACACCATTTACTTCTAATGTACTATAATGTACCATATTTACACCATTTACTACTAATGTACTATAATGTACCATATTTACACCATTTACTTCTAATGTACTATAATGAACCATATTTACACCATTTACTTCTAATGTACTATAAAGTACCATATTTACAAAGTACAGTATGTAGGTGATACTTCAAGTATGATTAAAGTACAGCATGTAGGTGATACGTCAAGTAGAGTACAGTATGTAGTTGATACTTCAAGTAGAGTACAGTATGTAGTTGATACTTCAAGTATGATTAAAGTACAGTATGTAGGTGATACTTCAAGTAAAGTACAGTATGTAGGTGATACTTCAAGTATGATTAAAGTACAGTATGTAGGTGATACTTCAGGTAAAGTACAGTATGTAGGTGATACTTCAAGTAAAGTACATTTTGTAGGTGATACTTCAAGTAAAGTACAGTATGTAGGTGATACTTCAAGTAAAGTACAGTATGTAGGTGATACTTCAAGTATGATTAAAGTACAGTATGTAGGTGATACTTCAGGTAAAGTACAGTATGTAGGTGATACTTCAAGTAAAGTACATTTTGTAGGTGATACTTGAAGTAAAGTACAGTATGTAGGTGATACTTCAAGTAAAGTACAGTATGTAGGTGATACTTCAAGTAAAGTATAGTATGTAGTTGATACTTCAAGTAAAGTACAGCATGTAGTTGATACTTCAAGTATGATTAAAGTACAGTATGTAGGTGATACTTCAAGTAAAGTACATTATGTAGGTGATACTTGAAGTAAAGTACAGTATGTAAGTGATACGTCAAGTAAAGTACAGTATGTAGGTGATACTTCAACTAAAGTACAGTATGTAGGTGATACTTCAAGTATGAGTAAAGTACAGTATGTATGTGATACGTCAAGTAAAGTACAGTATGTAGGTGATACTTCAAGTAAAGTACAGTATGTAAGTGATACGTCAAGTAAAGTACAGTATGTAGGTGATACTTCAAGTAAAGTACAGTATGTAGGTGATACTTCAAGTATGATTAAAGTACAGTATGTATGTGATACGTCAACTAAAGTACAGTATGTAGGTGATACTTCAAGTATGAGTAAAGTACAGTATGTATGTGATACGTCAAGTAAAGTACAGTATGTAGGTGATACTTCAAGTAAAGTACAGTATGTAAGTGATACGTCAAGTAAAGTACAGTATGTAGGTGATACTTCAAGTAAAGTACAGTATGTAGGTGATACTTCAAGTATGATTAAAGTACAGTATGTATGTGATACGTCAACTAAAGTACAGTATGTAGGTGATACTTCAAGTATGAGTAAAGTACAGTATGTATGTGATACGTCAAGTAAAGTACAGTATGTAGGTGATACTTCAAGTAAAGTACAGTATGTAAGTGATACGTCAAGTAAAGTACAGTATGTAGGTGATACTTCAAGTAAAGTACAGTATGTAGGTGATACTTCAAGTATGAGTAAAGTACAGTATGTATGTGATACGTCAAGTAAAGTACAGTATGTAGGTGATACTTCAAGTATGAGTAAAGTACAGTATGTATGTGATACGTCAAGTAAAGTACAGTATGTAGGTGATACTTCAAGTAAAGTACAGTATGTAAGTGATACGTCAAGTAAAGTACAGTATGTAGGTAATACTTGAAGTAAAGTACAGTATGTAGGTGATACTTCAACTAAAGTACAGTATGTAGGTGATACTTCAAGTATGAGTAAAGTACAGTATGTATGTGATACGTCAAGTAAAGTACAGTATGTAGGTGATACTTCAAGTAAAGTACAGTATGTAGGTGATACTTCAAGTAAAGTACAGTATGTAAGTGATACGTCAAGTAAAGTACAGTATGTAGGTGATACTTCAAGTAAAGTACAGTATGTAGGTGATACTTCAAGTAAAGTACAGTATGTAGGTGATACTTCAAGTAAAGTACAGTATGTAAGTGATACGTCAAGTAAAGTACAGTATGTAGGTACCGTATTTTCCGCACTATAAGGCGCACCTAAAAACCACAATTTTTCTCAAAAGCTGACAGTGCGCCTAATAACCCGGTGCGCTTTATTACGATTCATTTTCATAAAGTTTCGGTCTCGCAACTTCGGTAAACAGCCGCCATCTTTTTTCCCGGTAGAACAGGAAGCGCTTCTTCTTCTACGCAAGCAACCGCCAAGGAAAGCACCCGCCCCCATAGAACAGGAAGCGCTTCACCCGCCCCCATAGAACAGGAAGCGCTTCACCCGCCCCCATAGAACAGGAAGCGCTTCACCCGCCCCCGGAAGAAGAAGAAAAAACGCGCGGATATCACCGTACGTTTCATTTCCTGTTTACATCTGTAAAGACCACAAAATGGCTCCTACTACGCGACAAGGATCCGGATCATAAAAAGACGCAATCTCTCCATCCGCACACGGATTACTACCGTATTTCACAGCAACTGATATTCCTGTGAACTGCACTGTGGAACGGGAGCACGTACGGTGAATATTCGCACCACAGGGAATGAGGAGTCATCCTTCACTGTGGTTCTAGCTTGCCATGCTAACTTCCACCCATCCAAAAGAGACCTTTCCAGCCGGCGTCATCATAAAAGCTAACTCGAAGGGATGGATGGATGAAGAAAAGATGAGCGAGTGGTTAAGGGAAGTTTACGCGAAGAGGCCGGGTGGCTTTTTTCACACAGCTCCGAAGGCGAACACACCTTCACTAAGACGGGCAGATAGCGCCGGTCGACATACGCCAACATCTGCCAGTGGATCGTAAATGCCTGGGCAGATAGTTTCGGTCACAACTGTGGTCCGAGCTTTCCGGAAGGCAGGATTCACAGAACTGCTGCACAACAACAGCGACACTGAATCCGATGACTTCTACGAGACGGAACCGGCCATTTTTGGATCCCACGCTTGCGCAACTTTTCAATTCGGACACCGAAGACGAAGAATTCGAAGGATTTACGAATGAAGAATAACTTCAGAAGGTGAGCGCTATGTTTATTTTGTGTGTTGTGACATTAACGTTCGAGCAACATTATGTTGCTATTTATTGCTCTACACCATTTTGAATTTTACTATGTTTGTGATTGCACATTTGCGTACATTTTGGGACAGAGTTGTTAGAACGCTGGTTTTCAATATATTATTAAAGTTTGACTGAACTATCTGACTGTTTTTTTGACATTCACTTTAGCGCAGCGTTTTTTTGACATTCACTTTAGCGCAGCGTAGGCGCGGCTTTTAGTCCGGGGCGGCTTATTGGTGGACAAAATTATGAAATATGTAATTCATAGAAGGTGCGGCTAATAATCCGGTGCGCCTTATAGTGCGGAAAATACGGTAATACTTGAAGTAAAGTACAGTATGTAGTATCCGCCATGTTGTCTTACTTTGGCCTTGTGAGGCGTCCTCATGTCGAGAGCTTTGACGGGGTGACAGACGGCCACGTAGCGGTCCATGCTCATGACGGTGAGCGTGAAAGTACTAGTGAACATGTTGTAGTAGTCGATGGACACGACTGCTTTGCACAGAGCGTTGCCAAACGGCCAGAAGCCCAGAAAGACGTCGGTGCCCTGGGAATCAAACACAAACACAAACAATCGCGATGAGGCAACTTCCACGGAGCGTGAAAATGTTCCACCTTTCCGTCATGCCGTTAATTGATCGTTATGCAGATTAGACCTCATTTGCATATTAATTACAAACATAAACCGTCACCTGGCCTTTGCAGCTTTGGAGAGAAGACGAGCGAACGTCACATTTGAATGGGAATACTCGCATCAGTATTTCAATTAGCATACTGTGTACCTGATGAACTGGCAATACTTCAATAAGTACATGACGAGCAATAACGACATAAACTCATGCAACAGTACACATATTCATGTACTCAAAATGTGGATTTCAGCTTTGTGCAAAGTTCCTAAGCTGAAGATGACTTATTTGACTAACAGGACGGAAAGTAACATGATTATCATAGGATACATGACAATATTAATGCTAATTTCATGTTGACACAAATTTTAATTTTTGTATTTTTATTTTATTTGTATTATTTATTTTATTTATAAAAAAAATAAAAATGTTTTTTTTTTTTTTTTAATGTTTATACGTATATTAATATTATGTATTAAATAAATATTTTTTTTAAATACATATTATAATTTAATGGTTACCAAAAGTACCTTAATTTAAAATAAACATACGTAATAAAATAAATATTTAAAATAAAAATACAAAAAAAAAATGTAAATTTGTGTTACAAATTTTAATGTCTTTTTTTTGGGGGGGATTTTTTTTATTTGTATTGTATTATTTATTTTATTTATCAGTGACTTGTCCAGGGTGTACCCCGCCTTCCGCCGGAATGTTTGTGTCACAAATTTTAATGTCATTTTTTTTGTTGTTGATTTTTTTAAATTTATATTGTATTATTTATTTTATTTATCTGTGATGAGGGGGCGACTTGTCCAGGGTGTACACCGCCTTCCGCCCGAATGCAGCTGAGATAGGCTCCAGCACCCCCCACCACCCCGAAGGGATAAGGCGGTAGAAATGGATGGATGGATGGACGTGAAATATTTTTTTTATAAATATTATAATTTAATAGTTACCTTAATTACCTTAATGGTTACCTTAATTACCTTAATTTAAAATAAACATACGTATTAAAATAAATATTCAAATAAAAATACAAAAACAATTAAAATTTGTGTCACAAATTTTAATGTCATTTTTTATTGTATTTTTTGAATTTTTTTATTTGTATTGTATTATTTATTTTATTTATCTGCGATAAGGTGGCGACTTGTCCAGGGTGTTCCTCGCCTTCCGCCCGAATGCAGCTGAGATAGGCTCCAGAGCCCCCCGCGGCCCCGAAGGGATTAAGTGGTAGAAAATGGATGGATGGATGGACGTTAAATATTTTTTTTAATAAATATTATAATTTAATGGTTACCTTAATTACCTTAATGGTTACTTTAATTACCTTAACTTAAAATAAACATACATATTAAAATAAATATTTAAATAAAAATACAAAAACAATTAAAATTTGTGTCACAAATTTTAATGTCATTTTTTATTGTATTTTTTGAAATTTTTTATTTGTATGGTATTATTTATTTTATTTATCTGTGAGGAGGTGGCGACTTGTCCAGGGTGAACCCCGCCTTCCGCCCGAATGCAGCTGAGATAGGCTCCAGCGCCCCCCGCCACCCTGAAGGGATTAAGCGGTAGAAAATGGATGGATGGATGGACGTTAAATATTTTTTTAAATAAATATTATAATTTAATAGTTACCTTAATTACCTTAATGGTTACCTTAATTACCTTAATTTAAAATAAACATACGTATTAAAATAAATATTTAAAATAAAAATACAAAAAAAAAAAAAATTAGGTTCACAAATTTTAATGTCATTTAAAAAAAAATTTTTTTTAATTTTTTAATTTGTATGGTATTATTTATTTTATTTATCTGCGATGAGGTGGCGACTTGTCCAAGGTGTACCCCGCCTTCCGCCCGAATGCAGCTGAGATAGGCTCCAGCGCCCCCCGCCACCCCGAAGGGATTAAGTGGTAGAAAATGGATGGATGGATGGACGTTAAATATTTTTTTTAATAAATATTATAATTTAATGGTTACCTTAATTACCTTAATGGTTACTTTAATTACCTTAACTTAAAATAAACATACATATTAAAATAAATATTTAAATAAAAATACAAAAACAATTAAAATTTGTGTCACAAATTTTAATGTCATTTTTTATTGTATTTTTTGAATTTTTTTATTTGTATGGTATTATTTATTTTATTTATCTGTGATGAGGTGGCGACTTGTCCAGGGTGAACCCCGCCTTCCGCCCGAATGCAGCTGAGATAGGCTCCAGCGCCCCCCGCCACCCCGAAGGGATTAAGTGGTAGAAAATGGATGGATGGATGGACGTTAAAAATTTTTTTTAATAAATATTATAATTTAATGGTTACCTTAATTACCTTAATGGTTACTTTAATTACCTTAACTTAAAATAAACATACATATTAAAATAAATATTTAAATAAAAATACAAAAACAATTAAAATTTGTGTCACAAATTTTAATGTCATTTTTTATTGTATTTTTTTTATTTTTTTTATTTGTATTGTATTATTTATTTTATTTATCTGCGATGAGGTGGCGACTTGTCCAGGGTGTACACCGCCTTCCACCCGAATGCAGCTGAGATAGGCTCCAGCGCCCCCCGCCACCCCGAAGGGATTAAGCGGTAGAAAATGGATGGATGGATGGACGTTAAATATTTTTTAAATAAATATTATAATTTAATGGTTACCTTAATTACCTTAATTTAAAATAAATATACGTATTAAAATAAATATTTAAATACAAATACAAAAACAATTAAAATTTGTGTCACAAATTTTATTGTCATTTTTTATTTTATTTTTTAAAATTTTTTATTTGTATGGTATTATTTATTTTATTTATCAGTGATGAGGTGGCGACTTGTCCAGGGTGTACCCCGCCTTCTGCCCGAATGCAGCTGAGATAGGCTCCAGCGACCCCCGCGACCCCGAAGGGTTTAAGTGGTAGAAAATGGATGGATGGATGGACGTTAAATATTTTTTTAATAAATATTATAATTTCATGATTACCTTAATTACCTTAATGGCTACCTTAATTACCTTAATTTAAAATAAACATACATATCAAAATAAATATTTAAATAAAAATACAAAAACAATTAAAATTTGTGTCACAAATTTTAATGTAATTTTTTATTTTATTTTTTAAATTTTTTTATTTGTATGGTATTATTTATTTTATTTATCTGTGATGAGGTGGCGACTTGTCCAGGGTGAACCCCGCCTTCCGCCCGAATGCAGCTGAGATAGGCTCCAGCGCCCCCCGCCACCCCGAAGGGATTAAGCGGTAGAAAATGGATGGATAGATGGACGTTAAATATTTTTTTGTTATAAATATTATAATTTAATGGTTACCTTAATTACCTTAATGGTTACCTTAATTACCTTAACTTAAAATAAACATACATATTAAAATAAATATTTGAATAAAAATACAAAAACAATTACAATTTGTGTCACAAATTTTAATGTCATTTTTTATTGTATTTTTTTATTTTTTTTTATTTGTATTGTATTATTTATTTTATTTATCTGCGATGAGGTGGCGACTTGTCCAGGGTGTACACCGCCTTCCACCCGAATGCAGCTGAGATAGGCTCCAGCGCCCCCCGCCACCCCGAAGGGATTAAGCGGTAGAAAATGGATGGATGGATGGACGTTAAATATTTTTTAAATAAATATTATAATTTAATGGTTACCTTAATTACCTTAATTTAAAATAAATATACGTATTAAAATAAATATTTAAATAAAAATACAAAAACAATTACATTTTGTGTCACAAATTTTTTTGGGGGGGGATTTTTTTTTATTTGTATTGTATTATTTATTTTATTTATCTGCGATGAGGTGGCAACTTGTCCAGGGTGTACCCCACCTTCCGCCTGAATCCAGCTGAAGTAGGCTCCAGCACCCCCGCCACCCCAAAACTGACAAGTGGTAGAAAATGTATTTATTTTATTTGTATTATTTATTTGATTTATTTATTTTTTTTCCTTTTCTTTAATTTTGAATTTTTAATTTTCCTGACACAAATGATATAGATACCATCAAAAATACATGACGTCGCATTGTAAATGATGCAATTTCCTGTGCACCATGTGACCACATTCTTCAGATGAGGTCATGCGTTAGAGCAGGGGCCATTTTCATGTTTTTCATTTTCAAAACCATTCGGGCTCCCCTCAATTTCGGTGAGTGTTAAAAGTCCCCCGGGGACCTAAAATGGTCTCAGTATTTACAATTTTTTTTTAAAAACAATTTTCTACATCCAAATTATATACCAACGACAAAAGATTTTTTTTTTGGTGTAATATAAAATTATACAAAAAATATTTTTCACTGAAATAAATAAATATATTTTTCTTTGATTTAAATGTTGTATGCCAATGCTTTATTATTTTTTTTAATTATTATACTCTATTACTATTTATCAATAATACAAATAAATGTAACTTTTTTTTTGGAATAATATCATTACATGTCTATATTCAGAATTAATTGTATATAATAATTTCACTCCCTATTATTTTAAATATATAATACACTGCATGAGACATATAATTTCAATAATATCAATAAATATAGGATTGAACAGTCTCACCTGGAAAGGTAAAGTGGCGAGGAACAAAGAGTCGGCCAGAGCCAAGTTGAAGATGTAGATGTTGGTGGCCGTCTTCATCTTGGTGTATCTGTGGACACACACACACACACACACAGACACACACACACACACACACACGTAAAGTATACAGTAGAAATATTCAGTGGAAACAAATACACACAAACAGTACACAGTATAAATATACACACATATTATATTGCAAATCCTTTTCAACTTATATTCAATTGAATAGACTGCAAAGACAAGATATTTAACGTTCCTACTGGTAAACTTTGTTATTTTTTTGCAAATGCCTGCAACATGTTTCAAAAAAGCTGGCACGAGTGGCAAAAAAGACTGAGACAGTTGAGGAATGCTCATCAAACACTTATTTGGAACATCCCACAGGTGAAGAGGCTAATTGGGAACGGGTGGGTGCCATGATTGGGTATAAAAGCAGCTTCCATGAAATGCTCAGTCATTCACAAACAAGGACGGGGCGAGAAACACCACTTTGTCAACAAATGCGTGAACAAATTGTCTGAGAACAACCTTTCTCAACCAGCTATTGCAAGGAATTTAGGGATTTCACCATCTACAGTCCGTAATATCATCAAAAGGTTCAGAGAATCTGGGGAAATCACTGCACGTAAGCAGTACTGCATCAAAAAGCGGCATCAGCGTGTAAAGGATATCACCACACCGGCTCAGGAACACTTCGGAAAACCACTGTCAGTAACTACAGTTGGTCGCTACATCTGTAAGTGCAAGTTAAAACTCTACTATGCAAAGCCATTTTATCAACAACACCCGGAAACGTCGCCGGCTTCGCTGGGCCCCCGAGCTCATCTAAGATGGACCAATGCAAAGTGGAAAAGTGTTCTGTGGTCTGACCAGTCCACATTTCAAATAGTTTTTGGAAACTGTGGACGTGGTGACCTCCGGAACAAAGAGGAAAAGAACCATCCGGATTGTTCTAGGCGCAAAGTTGAAAAGCCAGCATCTGTGATGGTATAGGGGTGTATTAGTGCCCAAGGCATGGGTAACTTACACATCTGTGAAGGCACCATTATTGCTGAAAGGTACATACAGGTTTTGGAGCCATCCAAGCAACGCTATCATGGACGCCCCTGCTTATTTCAGCAAGACAATGCCAAGCCACGTGGGGGAATTTTTTTTGTGTGTGGTTTTTTTGGTTGTTTTTTTTGTCATTAAGAAATACAATCATGTGTGCTTACGGACTGTATCCCTTGCAGACTGTATTGATATATATTGATATATAATGTAGGAACCAGAATAAAAATACTTGTCAAAGATCCTCTATGTGAAAAGAGTGCTCGGACGTTTTCAGAAATCTACTGCAAGGACGCTTGTCAAAGATCCTCTATGTGAAAAGAGTACTCAACCTTTTTTTTTTAAATCTACTGCAAGAACGCTTGTCAAAGATCCTCTATATGACAGGCGAACTCTACTCTTTTTAGGAATATATTGCAAAAATGCTTGTCAAAGATCCTCAATGTGAAAAAAGTGCTCGACCGTTTTTAGAAATCTACTGCAAGAATGATTGTCAAAGATCCTCTATATAACAGGAAAGCTCTTCTCTTTCAAGGAATTTACTACAAACATGCTTGTCAAAGTTCCTCAATGTGAAAAGAGAATTTGACCGTTTTTGAAAATCTACTGCAAGAACGCTTGTCAAAGATCCTCTATATGACAGGAGAACTCTTCCCTTTTAAGGAATCTACTGCAAAATTGCTTGTCAAAGATCCTCTATGTGAAGAAAACACTTGACTGTTTTTAAAAATCTACTGCAAGAACGATGGTTAAAGATCCTCTATATGACAGGAGAGCTCCTCTCTTTTAAGGAATCGACTGCAAAATTACTTGTCAAAGATCCTCTATATGACAGGAGAGCTCTTCTCTTTTAAGGAATCTACTGCAAAAATGCTTGTCAAAGATCCTCTATATGACAGGAGAACTCTTGTCTTTTAAAGAACCTACTGCACAATTGCCTTTCAAAGATCCTCTATGTGAAAATAGCGCTTGACTGTTTTTAGAAATCTACTGCCAAAATGCTTGTCGAAGATCCTCTATGTGAAAAAAGCACTTGACTGTTTTTAGAAATCTATTGCAAAAATGCTTGTCAAAGATCCTCTATACGACAAGAGAACTCTTCTTTTTTAAGGAATCTACTGCAAAATTGCTTGTCAAAGATCCTCTATGTGAAATAAGCACTTGACGAGTGTTTTTAGACATCTATTGTAAGAACTATGGTCAAAGATCCTCTATATGACAGAAGAGCTCTTCTCTTTTAAGGAATCTATTGCACAAATGCTTGTAAAAGATCCTCTATATGACAGCAGAACTCTTGTCTTTTAAGGAATCTACTGCAAAATTGCATGTCAAAGATCCTCTATGTGAAAATAGCGCTTGAACGTTTTTAGAAATCTACTGCCAAAATGCTTGTCAAAGATCCTCTATGTGAAAAAGGCACTTGACTATTTTTAGAAATCTACTGCAAGAACGATGGTTAAAGATCCTCTATATGACAGGAGAGCTCTTCTCTTTTAAGGAATATACTGCAAAAATGCTTGTCAAAGATCCTCTATGTGAAATAAGCACTTGACTGTTTTTAAACATTTATTGCAAGAACTATAGTCAAAGATCCTCTATGTGACAGGAGAGCTCTTCTCTTTTAAGGAATATACTGCAAAAATGCTTGTCAAAGATCCTCTATATGGGAGATGAACTATTTTCTTTTAGAGAATCTAGTGCAAAATTGCTTGTCAAAGATCCTCTATGTGAAAAAAAAGCACTTGACTGTTTTTAGAAATCTACCACAAGAACTCTTGTCAAAGATCCCCATATGACAGGAGAACTCTTCTCTTTTAAGGAATGTACTGCAAAAATGCTTGTCAAAGATCCTCTATATGACAGGAGAACTCTTCTTTTTTAAGGAATCTACTGCAAAATTGCTTGTCAAAGATTCTCTATGTGAAAAAAGCACTTGACTGTTTTTAGAAATCTACCACAATAACTCTTGTCAAAGATCCTCTATATGCCAACAGAACTCTTCTCTTTTAATGAATCTACTGCAAAAATGCTTGTCAAAGATCCTCTATGTGAAAATAGCGCTTGGCCGTTTTTTAGAAATCTACTGCAAACATGCTTGTCAAAGATCCTCCATGTGAAAATAGCACTTGACTGTTTTTAGACATCTATTGCAAGAACGATGGTCAAAGAACCTCTATATGACAGGAGAGCTCTTCTCTTTTAAGGAATCTACTGCAAAAATGCTTGTCAAAGATCCTCTATATGACAGGAGAACTCTTGTCTTTTAAAGAACCTACTGCACAATTGCCTTTCAAAGATCCTCTATGTGAAAATAGCGCTTGACTGTTTTTAGAAATCTACTGCCAAAATGCTTGTCGAAGATCCTCTATGTGAAAAAAGCACTTGACTGTTTTTAGAAATCTATTGCAAAAATGCTTGTCAAAGATCCTCTATACGACAAGAGAACTCTTCTTTTTTAAGGAATCTACTGCAAAATTGCTTGTCAAAGATCCTCTATGTGAAATAAGCACTTGACGAGTGTTTTTAGACATCTATTGTAAGAACTATGGTCAAAGATCCTCTATATGACAGAAGAGCTCTTCTCTTTTAAGGAATCTATTGCACAAATGCTTGTAAAAGATCCTCTATATGACAGGAGAACTCTTGTCTTTTAAGGAATCTACTGCAAAATTGCATGTCAAAGATCCTCTATGTGAAAATAGCGCTTGAACGTTTTTAGAAATCTACTGCCAAAATGCTTGTCAAAGATCCTCTATGTGAAAAAGGCACTTGACTATTTTTAGAAATCTACTGCAAGAACGATGGTTAAAGATCCTCTATATGACAGGAGAGCTCTTCTCTTTTAAGGAATATACTGCAAAAATGCTTGTCAAAGATCCTCTATGTGAAATAAGCACTTGACTGTTTTTAAACATTTATTGCAAGAACTATAGTCAAAGATCCTCTATGTGACAGGAGAGCTCTTCTCTTTTAAGGAATATACTGCAAAAATGCTTGTCAAAGATCCTCTATATGGGAGATGAACTATTTTCTTTTAGAGAATCTAGTGCAAAATTGCTTGTCAAAGATCCTCTATGTGAAAAAAAAGCACTTGACTGTTTTTAGAAATCTACCACAAGAACTCTTGTCAAAGATCCCCATATGACAGGAGAACTCTTCTCTTTTAAGGAATGTACTGCAAAAATGCTTGTCAAAGATCCTCTATATGACAGGAGAACTCTTCTTTTTTAAGGAATCTACTGCAAAATTGCTTGTCAAAGATCCTCTATGTGAAAAAAGCACTTGACTGTTTTTAGAAATCTACCACAATAACTCTTGTCAAATATCCTCAATATGCCAACAGAACTCTTCTCTTTTAATGAATCTACTGCAAAAATGCTTGTCAAAGATCCTCTATGTGAAAATAGCGCTTGGCCGTTTTTAGAAATCTACTGCAAACATGCTTGTCAAAGATCCTCCATGTGAAAATAGCACTTGACTGTTTTTAGACATCTATTGCAAGAACGATGGTCAAAGAACCTCTATATGACAGGAGAGCTCTTCTCTTTTAAGGAATCTACTGCAAAAATGCTTGTCAAAGATCCTCTATATGACAGGAGAACTCTTCTCTTTTAAGGAATCTACTGCAAAATTGCTTGTCAAAGATCCTCTATGTGAAAAAAGCACTTGACTGTTTTTAGAAATCTACTGCAAGAAGGATGGTCAAAGATCCTCTATATAACAAGAGAACTCTTCTCTTTTAAAGAATTTACTGCAACAATGCTTGTCAAAGATCCTTTATGTGAAAATAGCGCTTGTCCGTTTTTAGAAATCTACTGCAAGAACGATGGTAAAAGATCTTCTATACGACAGGAGAGCTCTTCTCTTTTAAGGAATATACTGCAAAAATGCTTGTCAAAGATCCTCTATATGACAGGAGAACTCTTCTCTTTTAAGGGATCTACTGCAAAAATGCTTGTCAAAGAGCTTCTATGTGAAAATAGCGCTTAGCCGTTTTTAGAAATCTACTGCAAGAATGCTTGTCAAAGATCCTCTATATAACAGGAGAACTCTTCTCTTTTAGGGAATCTACTGCAAAAATGCTTGTCAAAGATCCTCTATGTGAAAAAAGCACTTGATTGTTTTTAGACATCTATTGCAAGAACGATGGTCAAAGATCCTCTATTTGACAGGAGAGCTCTTCTCTTTTGAGGAATCAACTGCAAAAATGCTTGTCAAAGATCCTCTATACAGGAGGAGAACTCTTTTCTTTTAAAGAATCTACTGCAAAATTGCTTGTCAAAGATCCTCTATGTGAAAAAAGCACTTGACTGTTTTTAGACATCTATTGCAAGAACGATGGTCAAAGATCCTCTATATGACAGGAGAGCTCTTCTCTTTTAAGGAATCTACTGCAAAAATGCTTGTCAAAGATCCTCTATATGACAGGAGAACTCTTCTCTTTTAAGGAATCTACTGCAAAATTGCTTGTCAAAGATCCTCTATGTGAAAAAAGCGCTTGACTGTTTTTAGAAATCTACTGCAAGAAGGATGGTCAAAGATCCTCTATATAACAAGAGAACTCTTCTCTTTTAAAGAATTTACTGCAACAATGCTTGTCAAAGATCCTTTATGTGAAAATAGCGCTTGTCCGTTTTTAGAAATCTACTGCAAGAACGATGGTAAAAGATCTTCTATACGACAGGAGAGCTCTTCTCTTTTAAGGAATATACTGCAAAAATGCTTGTCAAAGATCCTCTATGTGACAGGAGAGCTCTTCTCTTTTAAGGAATCAACTGCAAAAATGCTTGTCAAAGATCCTCTATATGGGAGGAGAACTCTTCTATTTTAAATAATCTACTGCAAAATTGCTTGTCAAAAATCCTCTATGTGAAAAAAGCACTTGACTGTTTTTACAAATCTACCACAAGAACTCTTGTCAAAGATCCTCTATATGACAGGAGAACTCTTCTCTTTTAAGGAATCTACTGCAAAAATGCTTGTCAAAGAGCTTCTATGTGAAAATAGCGCTTAGCCGTTTTTAGAAATCTACTGCAAGAATGCTTGTCAAAGATCCTCCATGTGAACAGGAGAACTCTTCTCTTTTAGGGAATCTACTGCAAAAATGCTTGTCAAAGATCCTCTATGTGAAAAAAGCACTTGATTGTTTTTAGACATCTATTGCAAGAACGATGGTCAAAGATCCTCTATTTGACAGGAGAGCTCTTCTCTTTTGAGGAATCAACTGCAAAAATGCTTGTCAAAGATCCTCTATACAGGAGGAGAACTCTTTTCTTTTAAAGAATCTACTGCAAAATTGCTTGTCAAAGATCCTCTATGTGAAAAAAGCACTTGACTGTTTTTAGACATCTATTGCAAGAACGATGGTCAAAGATCCTCTATATGACAGGAGAGCTCTTCTCTTTTAAGGAATCTACTGCAAAAAGGCTTGTCAAAGATCCTCTATATGACAGGAGAACTCTTCTCTTTTAAGGAATCTACTGCAAAATTGCTTGTCAAAGATCCTCTATGTGAAAAAAGCACTTGACTGTTTTTAGAAATCTACTGCAAGAAGGATAGTCAAAGATCCGACCTCTTCTCTTTTAAGGAATCTACTGCTAAAATGCTTGTCAAAGATTCTCTATATGGGAGGAGAACACTTCTCTTTTAAAGAATTTACTGCAAAAATGCTTGTCAAAGATCCTCTATGTGAAAATAGCGCTTGGCCGTTTTTAGAAATCTACTGCAAGAACGATGGTAAAAGATCCTCTATATGACAGGAGAGCTCTTCTCTTTTAAGGAATATACTGCAAAAATGCTTGTCAAAGATCCTCTATATAACAGGAGAGCTCTTCTCTTTTAAGGAATATACTGCAAAAATGCTTGTCAAAGATCCTCTATATGACAGGATAACTCTTCTCTTTTAATGAATCAACTGCAAAAATGCTTGTCAAAGATCCTCTATGTGGAAATAGCGCTTGGCCGTTTTTAGAAATCTACTGCAAGAATGCTTGTCAAAGATCCTCTATATGACAGAAGAGCTCTTCTCTTATAAGGAATCTACTGCAAACATGCTTGTCAAAGATCCTCTATGTGAAAAAAGCACTTGGCTGTTTTTAGAAATCTACCACAAGAACTCTTGTCAAAGATCCTCTATATGACAGGAGAGCTCTTCTCTTATAAGGAATCTACTGCAAACATGCTTGTCAAAGATCCTCCATGTGAACAGATAGCTCTGCTGTTCTTTGGAATCTACTGCAAACATGCTTGTCAAAGATCCTCTATGTGAAAATAGCGCTTGGCCGTTTTTAGAAATCTACTGCAAGAATGCTTGTCAAAGATCCTCTATATGACAGGAGAACTCTTCTCTTTTAAGGAATCTACTGCAAAAATGCTTGTCAAAGATCCTCTATGTGAAAAAAGCACTTGACTGTTTTTAGACATCTATTGCAAGAACTATTGTCAAAGATCCTCTATATGACAGGAGAACTCTTCTCTTTAAAGGAATCTACTGCAAAAAATGTTTGTCAAAGATCTTCTATGTGAAAATAGCGCTTGGCCATTTTTAGAAATCTACTGCAAGAATGCTTGTCAAAGATCCTCTATATGACAGGAGAGCTCTTCTCTTATAAGGAATCTACTGCAAACAAGCTTGTCAAAGATCCTCCATGTGAACAGATAGCTCTGCTGTTCTTTGGAATCTACTGCAAAAATGCTTGTCAAAGATCCTCTATGTGAAAATAGCGCTAGGCCGTTTTTAGAAATCTACTGCAAGAATGCTTGTCAAAGATCCTCTATATGACAGGAGAACTCTTCTCTTTTAAGGAATCTACTGCAAGAATGCTTGTCAAAGATCCTCTATATGACAGGAGAACTCTTCTCTTTTAAGGAATCTACTGCAAAAATGCTTGTCAAAGATCCTCTATATGACAGGAGAACTCTTCTCTTTTAAGGACCCTACTGCAAAATTGCTTGTCAAAGATCCTCTATGTGAAAAAAGCACTTGACTGTTTTTAGAAATCTACCACAAAAACTCTTGTCAAAGATCCTCTATATGCCAGGAGAACTCTTCTCTTTTAATGACTCTACTGAAAAAATGCTTGTCAAAGATCCTCTATATTACAGGAGAGCTCTTCTTTTTTAAGGAATCTACTGCAAAATTGCTTGTCAAAGATCCTCTATGTGAAAAAAGCACTTGACTGTTTTTAGATATCTACCACAAGAAAGATAAAAAAACAAAGATCCTCTATATGACAGAATAACTATTCTCTTTTAATGAATCTACTGCAAAAATGCTTGTCAAAGATCCTCTATGTGAAAATAGCTCTTGGCCGTTTTTAGAAATCTACTGCAAACATGCTTGTCAAAGATCCTCTATATTACAGGAGAGCTCTTCTTTTTTAAGGAATCTACTGCAAAATTGCTTGTCAAAGATCATCTATGTGAAAAAAGCACTTGACTGTTTTTAGAAATCTACCACAAGAAAGATAAAAAAACAAAGATCCTCTATATGACAGAATAACTATTCTCTTTTAATGAATCTACTGCAAAAATGCTTGTCAAAGATCCTCTATGTGAAAATAGCTCTTGGCCGTTTTTAGAAATCTACTGCAAGAATGCTTGTCAAAGATCCTCTAAATGGCAGGAGAAATCTTCTCTTTTAAGGAATCTACTGCAAAAATGCTTGTCAAAGATCCTCTATATGACAGGAGAGCTCTTCTCTTATAAGGAATCTACTGCAAACATGCTTGTCAAAGATCCTCCATGTGATGAGACCGCCGTGCTGTTTGTGGAAAAACCTACTGCAAAGACGTGCGTCAAAGATCCTCTATGGAGCAGGAGCACTCTTGCTGTTGGAACTGCACCTCCGCCACCTCCGAGTTCCTCCTTCACTAAGTCGACTCATCTTCTTCTCCATCAAAGATGGACGCGGGAAGCGGGATGAGAGGAAAGTGACGACTCTTTCATCCGCCGTGCTTCTGCCTCTCAAATATTCATCATCACTTTGAATTATTCACACGCCGCAGCGAGCCTCGGAAAACACGCCGCCGCCAGCTCGACTCGTCCACACCATTTCCCTCCTGGCGCTGGCCACACACCGCTGTGGGGCGGCCTCAACCCAACGGACATCCGTCGGGTTGAGATCAGGACTCTGCTATAACACGCCTGTCAAAGATCCTTCGCCATTTCAGGAGCGCTCTTCTGTCTTGAGTCGTGAAGATCACAACCCGCCGTCAGCCTTTTGCTTCCCTGCACAGATGGCGGGATTAGCGCAACATGTTTCAGTGTCAAAGAAGCGGCTTGAGGTCTCACAGAGTGTCCAATGTCGGTTGTCCAGGTCTCACCACACGTAAAAGTGTCAGAAAATGCTCAATGACAATGCTAGATAGATTTAGATGTACGATGAGGGCACACAATAACACTAAAAGTAAAAAAACTAAACGTGTTTGGTATGTTTTAGGTACATTGCTAATGCTAAATGGTCTTCAATATTAGCAAAATGTATGCATTAGCTTCATTAAAGACGCTCAATTGTCTTCAATGTTAGCTAAACGTATACATTAGTTTCATTAAAGACGTTCCATTGTATTCAATGTTAGCAAAACATATATATTAGCTTCATTAAAGACGCTCAATTTTCTTCAATGTTAGCAAAACGTTTGCATTAGCTTCATTAAAGATGCTCAATTGTCTTCAATGTTAGCAAAACGTATGTATTAGCTTCAGTAAAGACGCTCAATTGTCTTCAATGTTAGCAAAACGTATGTATTAGCTTCATTAAAGACGCTCAGTTGTCTTCAATGTTAGCAAAACGTATATATTAGCTTCATTAAAGACGCTCAATTGTATTCAATGTTAGCAAAACGTATGCATTAGCTTCATTAAAGACGCTCAATTGTATTCAATGTTAGCAAAACTTTTGCATTAGCTTCATTAAAGACGCTCAATTGTATTCAATGTTAGCAAAACTTTTGCATTAGCTTCACTAAAGACGCTCAATTGTCTTCAATGATAGCAAAACGTATATATTAGCTTCATTAAAGACGCTCAATTGTATTCAATGTTAGCAAAACGTTTGCATTAGCTTCAATAAAGACGCTCAATTGTATTCAATGTTAGCAAAACGTTTGCATTAGCTTCAATAAAGACGCTCAATTGTATTCAATGTTAGCAAAACGTATGTATTAGCTTCACTAAAGGCGCTCAATTGTATTCAATGTTAGCAAAACGTATGTATTAGCTTCAATAAAGACGCTCAATTGTATTCAATGTTAGCAAAACGTTTGTATTAGCTTCACTAAAGGCGCTCAATTGTATTCAATGTTAGCAAAACGTATGTATTAGCTTCAATAAAGACGCTCAATTGTATTCAATGTTAGCAAAACGTATGTATTAGCTTCAATAAAGACGCTCAATTGTATTCAATGTTAGCAAAACGTATACATTAGCTTCAGTAAAAACGCTCAATTGTCTTCAATGTTAGCAAAATGGATGCATTAGCTTCACTGAAGACGATAAATTGACTTCAATGTTAGCAAAATGTATACACTAGCTTCAGTAAAGACGCTCAATTGTATTCAATGTTAGCAAAACGTATGTATTAGCTTCATTAAAGACGCTCAATTGTATTCAATGTTAGCAAAACGGATGCATTAGCTTCACTAAAGACGCTCAATTGTATTCAATGTTAGCAAAACGTTTGCATTAGCTTCAATAAAGACGCTCAATTGTATACAATGTTAGCAAAACGGATGCATTAGCTTCATTAAAGACACTCAATTGTCTTCAATGTTAGCAAAATGGATGCATTAGCTTCACTGAAGACGATAAATTGTCTTCAATGTTAGCAAAATGGATGCATTAGCTTCAATAAAGACGCTCAATTGTATTCATTGTTAGCAAAACGTTTGCATTAGCTTCAATAAAGACGCTCAATTGTATTCAATGTTAGCAAAACGTTTGCATTAGCTTCAATAAAGACGCTCAATTGTATTCAATGTTAGCAAAACGTTTGTATTAGCTTCACTAAAGGCGCTCAATTGTATTCAATGTTAGCAAAACGTATGTATTAGCTTCAATAAAGACGCTCAATTGTATTCAATGTTAGCAAAACGTATACATTTGCTTCAGTAAAAACGCTCAATTGTCTTCAATGTTAGCAAAATGGATGCATTAGCTTCACTGAAGACGATAAATTGACTTCAATGTTAGCAAAATGTATACATTAGCTTCAGTAAAGACGCTCAATTGTATTCAATGTTAGCAAAACGTTTGTATTAGCTTCACTAAAGGCGCTCAATTGTATTCAATGTTAGCAAAACGTTTGCATTAGCTTCATTAAAGACGCTCAATTGTATTCAATGTTAGCAAAACTTTTGTATTAGCTTCATTAAAGACGCTCAATTGTATTCAATGTTAGCAAAACGTATATTTTAGCTTCATTACAGACGCTCAATTGTCTTCAATGTTAGCAAAACGTTTGTATTAGCTTCAATAAAGACGCTCAATTGTATTCAATGTTAGCAAAACGTTTGCATTAGCTTCACTAAAAACGCTCAATTGTATTCAATGTTAGCAAAACGTTTGTATTAGCTTCATTAAAGATGCTCAATTGTATTCAATGTTAGCAAAACGTTTGCATTAGCTTCATTAAAGACGCTCAATTGTATTCAATGTTAGCAAAACGTTTGCATTAGCTTCAATAAAGACGCTCAATTGTATTCAATGTTAGCAAAACTTTTGCATTAGCTTCATTAAAGACGCTCAATTGTATTCAATGTTAGCAAAACTTTTGCATTAGCTTCACTAAAGACGCTCAATTGTATTCAATGTTAGCAAAACGTATATATTAGCTTCATTAAAGACGCTCAATTGTCTTCAATGATAGCAAAACGGATGCATTAGCTTCACTGAAGACGATAAATTGTCTTCAATGTTAGCAAAATGGATGCATTAGCTTCAATAAAGACGCTCAATTGTATTCAATGTTAGCAAAACGTTTGCATTAGCTTCAATAAAGACGCTCAATTGTATTCAATGTTAGCAAAACGTTTGCATTAGCTTCAATAAAGACGCTCAATTGTATTCAATGTTAGCAAAACGTTTGTATTAGCTTCACTAAAGGCGCTCAATTGTATTCAATGTTAGCAAAACGTATGTATTAGCTTCAATAAAGACGCTCAATTGTATTCAATGTTAGCAAAACGTTTGCATTAGCTTCACTAAAGGCGCTCAATTGTATTCAATGTTAGCAAAACGTATGTATTAGCTTCAATAAAGACGCTCAATTGTATTCAATGTTAGCAAAACGTATATATTAGCTTCATTAAAGACGCTCAATTGTCTTCAATGTTAGCAAAACGTTTGCATTAGCTTCATTAAAGACGCTCAATTGTATTCAATGTTAGCAAAACTTTTGTATTAGCTTCATTAAAGACGCTCAATTGTATTCAATGTTAGCAAAACTTTTGTATTAGCTTCATTAAAGACGCTCAATTGTATTCAATGTTAGCAAAACGTATATTTTAGCTTCATTACAGACGCTCAATTGTCTTCAATGTTAGCAAAACGTTTGTATTAGCTTCAATAAAGACGCTCAATTGTATTCAATGTTAGCAAAACGTTTGCATTAGCTTCACTAAAAACGCTCAATTGTATTCAATGTTAGCAAAACGTTTGTATTAGCTTCATTAAAGATGCTCAATTGTATTCAATGTTAGCAAAACGTTTGTATTAGCTTCATTAAAGATGCTCAATTGTATTCAATGTTAGCAAAACGTTTGTATTAGCTTCATTAAAGATGCTCAATTGTATTCAATGTTAGCAAAACGTTTGCATTAGCTTCATTAAAGATGCTCAATTGTATTCAATGTTAGCAAAACTTTTGTATTAGCTTCATTAAAGACGCTCAATTGTATTCAATGTTAGCAAAACGTATATTTTAGCTTCATTACAGACGCTCAATTGTCTTCAATGTTAGCAAAACGTTTGTATTAGCTTCAATAAAGACGCTCAATTGTATTCAATGTTAGCAAAACGTTTGCATTAGCTTCACTAAAAACGCTCAATTGTATTCAATGTTAGCAAAACGTTTGTATTAGCTTCATTAAAGATGCTCAATTGTATTCAATGTTAGCAAAACGTTTGCATTAGCTTCATTAAAGACGCTCAATTGTATTCAATGTTAGCAAAACGTTTGCATTAGCTTCAATAAAGACGCTCAATTGTATTCAATGTTAGCAAAACTTTTGCATTAGCTTCATTAAAGACGCTCAATTGTATTCAATGTTAGCAAAACTTTTGCATTAGCTTCACTAAAGACGCTCAATTGTATTCAATGTTAGCAAAACGTATATATTAGCTTCATTAAAGACGCTCAATTGTCTTCAATGATAGCAAAACGGATGCATTAGCTTCACTGAAGACGATAAATTGTCTTCAATGTTAGCAAAATGGATGCATTAGCTTCAATAAAGACGCTCAATTGTATTCAATGTTAGCAAAACGTTTGCATTAGCTTCAATAAAGACGCTCAATTGTATTCAATGTTAGCAAAACGTTTGCATTAGCTTCAATAAAGACGCTCAATTGTATTCAATGTTAGCAAAACGTTTGTATTAGCTTCACTAAAGGCGCTCAATTGTATTCAATGTTAGCAAAACGTATGTATTAGCTTCAATAAAGACGCTCAATTGTATTCAATGTTAGCAAAACGTTTGCATTAGCTTCACTAAAGGCGCTCAATTGTATTCAATGTTAGCAAAACGTATGTATTAGCTTCAATAAAGACGCTCAATTGTATTCAATGTTAGCAAAACGTATATATTAGCTTCATTAAAGACGCTCAATTGTCTTCAATGTTAGCAAAACGTTTGCATTAGCTTCATTAAAGACGCTCAATTGTATTCAATGTTAGCAAAACTTTTGTATTAGCTTCATTAAAGACGCTCAATTGTATTCAATGTTAGCAAAACTTTTGTATTAGCTTCATTAAAGACGCTCAATTGTATTCAATGTTAGCAAAACGTATATTTTAGCTTCATTACAGACGCTCAATTGTCTTCAATGTTAGCAAAACGTTTGTATTAGCTTCAATAAAGACGCTCAATTGTATTCAATGTTAGCAAAACGTTTGCATTAGCTTCACTAAAAACGCTCAATTGTATTCAATGTTAGCAAAACGTTTGTATTAGCTTCATTAAAGATGCTCAATTGTATTCAATGTTAGCAAAACGTTTGTATTAGCTTCATTAAAGATGCTCAATTGTATTCAATGTTAGCAAAACGTTTGTATTAGCTTCATTAAAGATGCTCAATTGTATTCAATGTTAGCAAAACGTTTGCATTAGCTTCATTAAAGATGCTCAATTGTATTCAATGTTAGCAAAACTTTTGTATTAGCTTCATTAAAGACGCTCAATTGTATTCAATGTTAGCAAAACGTATATTTTAGCTTCATTACAGACGCTCAATTGTCTTCAATGTTAGCAAAACGTTTGTATTAGCTTCAATAAAGACGCTCAATTGTATTCAATGTTAGCAAAACGTTTGCATTAGCTTCACTAAAAACGCTCAATTGTATTCAATGTTAGCAAAACGTTTGTATTAGCTTCATTAAAGATGCTCAATTGTATTCAATGTTAGCAAAACGTTTGCATTAGCTTCATTAAAGACGCTCAATTGTATTCAATGTTAGCAAAACGTTTGCATTAGCTTCAATAAAGACGCTCAATTGTATTCAATGTTAGCAAAACTTTTGCATTAGCTTCATTAAAGACGCTCAATTGTATTCAATGTTAGCAAAACTTTTGCATTAGCTTCACTAAAGACGCTCAATTGTATTCAATGTTAGCAAAACGTATATATTAGCTTCATTAAAGACGCTCAATTGTCTTCAATGATAGCAAAACGGATGCATTAGCTTCACTGAAGACGATAAATTGTCTTCAATGTTAGCAAAATGGATGCATTAGCTTCAATAAAGACGCTCAATTGTATTCAATGTTAGCAAAACGTTTGCATTAGCTTCAATAAAGACGCTCAATTGTATTCAATGTTAGCAAAACGTTTGCATTAGCTTCAATAAAGACGCTCAATTGTATTCAATGTTAGCAAAACGTTTGTATTAGCTTCACTAAAGGCGCTCAATTGTATTCAATGTTAGCAAAACGTATGTATTAGCTTCAATAAAGACGCTCAATTGTATTCAATGTTAGCAAAACGTTTGCATTAGCTTCACTAAAGGCGCTCAATTGTATTCAATGTTAGCAAAACGTATGTATTAGCTTCAATAAAGACGCTCAATTGTATTCAATGTTAGCAAAACGTATATATTAGCTTCATTAAAGACGCTCAATTGTCTTCAATGTTAGCAAAACGTTTGCATTAGCTTCATTAAAGACGCTCAATTGTATTCAATGTTAGCAAAACGTTTGCATTAGCTTCAATAAAGACGCTCAATTGTATTCAATGTTAGCAAAACGTTTGCATTAGCTTCATTAAAGACGCTCAATTGTATTCAATGTTAGCAAAACTTTTGTATTAGCTTCATTAAAGACGCTCAATTGTATTCAATGTTAGCAAAACTTTTGTATTAGCTTCATTAAAGACGCTCAATTGTATTCAATGTTAGCAAAACGTATATTTTAGCTTCATTACAGACGCTCAATTGTCTTCAATGTTAGCAAAACGTTTGTATTAGCTTCAATAAAGACGCTCAATTGTATTCAATGTTAGCAAAACGTTTGCATTAGCTTCACTAAAAACGCTCAATTGTATTCAATGTTAGCAAAACGTTTGTATTAGCTTCATTAAAGATGCTCAATTGTATTCAATGTTAGCAAAACGTTTGTATTAGCTTCATTAAAGATGCTCAATTGTATTCAATGTTAGCAAAACGTTTGCATTAGCTTCAATAAAGACGCTCAATTGTATTCAATGTTAGCAAAACTTTTGCATTAGCTTCATTAAAGACGCTCAATTGTATTCAATGTTAGCAAAACTTTTGCATTAGCTTCACTAAAGACGCTCAATTGTATTCAATGTTAGCAAAACGTTTGTATTAGCTTCATTAAAGACGCTCAATTGTCTTCAATGTTAGCAAAACGTTTGCATTAGCTTCATTAAAGACGCTCAATTGTATTCAATGTTAGCAAAACGTTTGCATTAGCTTCAATAAAGACGCTCAATTGTATTCAATGTTAGCAAAACGTTTGCATTAGCTTCATTAAAGACGCTCAATTGTATTCAATGTTAGCAAAACGTTTGCATTAGCTTCAATAAAGACGCTCAATTGTATTCAATGTTAGCAAAACGTTTGCATTAGCTTCATTAAAGACGCTCAATTGTATTCAATGTTAGCAAAACTTTTGTATTAGCTTCATTAAAGACGCTCAATTGTATTCAATGTTAGCAAAACTTTTGTATTAGCTTCATTAAAGACGCTCAATTGTATTCAATGTTAGCAAAACGTATATTTTAGCTTCATTACAGACGCTCAATTGTCTTCAATGTTAGCAAAACGTTTGTATTAGCTTCAATAAAGACGCTCAATTGTATTCAATGTTAGCAAAACGTTTGCATTAGCTTCACTAAAAACGCTCAATTGTATTCAATGTTAGCAAAACGTTTGTATTAGCTTCATTAAAGATGCTCAATTGTATTCAATGTTAGCAAAACGTTTGTATTAGCTTCATTAAAGATGCTCAATTGTATTCAATGTTAGCAAAACGTTTGTATTAGCTTCATTAAAGATGCTCAATTGTATTCAATGTTAGCAAAACGTTTGCATTAGCTTCATTAAAGACGCTCAATTGTATTCAATGTTAGCAAAACGTTTGTATTAGCTTCACTGAAGACGATAAATTGACTTCAATGTTAGCAAAGCATATTCATTACCTTTATTGAAGAAGCTAAATTGTCCTCAATAATAACAAAACGTATACATTAGCTTCACTGAAGACGCTACATTGACTTAAATGACAGCAAAACTTGGAATTGAATCGCAAACTGGATAACATCACGGAGAGGCTTTCTCAAATGCAAAGATCCCCCGCCGCCCTTTGCAAGTCTTGTGGCTTCTGTATCGCACCTTGTATATGTTAGTATGTTACCATGATTTTATGGTACTATTTTATGTTTGTAGGTTACTATGCTTAGTATGTGGCTATAATTAATACCTTTGTAAACATACTGTTTACTGTGCTTGTATGTCACTATGTTGTGTTTACCATATCTAGCACGTTGGTATGTTACTATTTCTACGTGACTGTTTTGTTTGTTATCATGTTATTACGTTTAGCATGTTAATATGTTACTATATTTAGTATCTTTTAAGCATACTATGTTTACTATACTTGTATGTTACTCATTTGTTTGACGCATTTTAGCTGCTTGATATTTCTGAAATACATATAAATATATGTATCTATATATACATACAGTATATATACTGTACATTTTTACATACATTTACATATATACATTTATGCAAATACATATATATATATATATATATATATATATATATATATATATATATATATATATATATATATATATATATATATATATATATATATATATATATATATATTTATCATCTTGGAGTTGGGTAAGTTGTTTACTGAAGTAGTACTAGACAAAGAACACTCATTTTAAAGAAGTACTAGAGGATCAAACAAGAAGAAAAGGTGATTAGGAAGCTGAAGTCGATTCCTCCTCCAGTCGCCATTTGAAGTGTCCATGAAGACCACGCTAAGCCTCCAATTTCTGATGTCTGACACCTCTCACAGCTTATATCAGTGTTGGTGTGAATCAACGCACACACACACACACACACACACACACACACACACACACACACACACACACACACACACACACACACACACACACACACGCACACAGTTGCATTCTTTTACTGCATGCACCCGTAACTACTTAGATGTACAAACGTTTGTATTTCTGTGCAGTTTTAATCATTTATGTCAGTGCCGAAACATCGCAACACCAAACGTCGTAACAGCAAACTTTGTGACACAAAATGTTGTATCATGAAATGTCGTACTACGATATGTCGTAACACGAAACATCGTACGATATGTCGTAACACGAAAGGTCGTAACACGAAAGGTCGTAACATGAAACGTCGTAACACGAAAGGTCGTAACACGAAAGGTCGTAACACGAAAGGTCGTAACACGAAACGTCGTAACACGAAACGGCGTATTACGGCGTAACACGAAACGTCGTAACACGAAACATCGTAACACGAAACGTCATAACACGAAACGTCGTAACACGAAATGTCGTAACACGAAATGTCGTAACACGAAACGTCGTAACACAAATCATCATAAGGCAAATCGTCGTAACAAAAATCGCCGTAACACGAAACGGCGTAACACGAAACGGCGTAACACGAAACGGCGTAATACGAAATGCCGTAACACGAAACGTCATAACACAAATCATCATAACACAAATCGTTATAACACAAATCATCATAACACAAATCGTCATAACACAAATCATCATAACACAAATTCTCTTAACAAAAATCGTCGTAACAAAAATCGCCGTAACACAAAACGCCGTAACACGAAACACCGTAACACGAAACGCCGTAACACAAAACGTCGTAACACGAAACGTCGTAACACAAAACGTCGTAACACGAAACGTCGTAACACGAAACGTCGTAACACGAAACGTCGTAACACGAAACGTCGTAACACGAAACGTCATAACAAAAATCGTTGTAACAAAAATCGCCGGAACACAAAACGCCGTAACACAAAACGCCGTAACACAAAACGCCGTAACACGAAACGCCGTAACACGAAACGTCGTAACACGAAACGTCGTAACACGAAACGTCGTAACACGAAATGTCGTAACACGAAACGTCGTAATACGAAACGTCACAACACGAAACGTCGCAAAACGAAACGCCGCAACACGAAACGTCGTAACACAAAGCGTCGTAACACGAAACGTCGTAACACGAAACGTCGTAACACGAAACGTCGTAACACGAAACTTCGTAACACGAAACGTCGTAACACGAAACGTCGTAACACGAAATGTCGTAACACGAAACGTCGTAACACAAATCATCATAAGGCAAATCGTCGTAACAAAAATCGCCGTAACACGAAACGGCGTAACACGAAACGGCGTAACACGAAACGGCGTAATACGAAATGCCGTAACACGAAACGTCATAACACAAATCATCATAACACAAATCGTTATAACACAAATCATCATAACACAAATCGTCATAACACAAATCATCATAACACAAATTCTCTTAACAAAAATCGTCGTAACAAAAATCGCCGTAACACAAAACGCCGTAACACGAAACACCGTAACACGAAACGCCGTAACACGAAACGTCGTAACACGAAACGTCGTAACACAAAACGTCGTAACACGAAACGTCGTAACACGAAACGTCGTAACACGAAACGTCATAACACAAATCGTCGTAACAAAAATCGTTGTAACAAAAATCGCCGGAACACAAAACGCCGTAACACAAAACGCCGTAACACAAAACGCCGTAACACGAAACGTCGTAACACGAAACGTCGTAACACGAAATGTCGTAACACGAAACGTCGTAATACGAAACGTCACAACACGAAACGTCGCAAAACGAAACGCCGCAACACGAAACGTCGTAACACAAAGCGTCGTAACACGAAACGTCGTAACACGAAACGTCGTAACACGAAACGTCGTAACACGAAACGTCGTAACACGAAACGTCGTAACACGAAACTTCGTAACACGAAACGTCGTAACACGAAACGTCGTAACACGAAACGTCGTAACATAAATCATCATAACACAAATCGTCGTAACAAAAATCGCCGTAACACGAAACGCCGTAACACGAAACGCCGTAACACGAAACGCCGTAACACGAAACGTCGTAACACGAAACGTCGTAACACGAAACGTCGTAACACGAAACGTCGTAACAAAAATCGTCGTAACACGAAACGTCGCAACACGAAACGTCGTAACACGAAACGTCATAACACGAAAGGTCGTAACACGAAAGGTCGTAACACGGAACGTCGTAGCACGAAAAGTCGTAGCACGAAACGCAGTAATACCAAACGCTGTAATACCAAACTCTGTAACTAACACTAACTGCTGTAACACGGAATCTTGTGACACGTAACGTTGTGACACAAAATGCCATAACACAAATTGTCGTGTCTCATAACGCTGATGTTGGTAGAGAAGGCCTGGCTCTCAGCCTCCGTTCTAATTCATCCCAAAGGTGTTCTATCGGGTTCAGGTCAGGACTCTGTGCAGGCCAGTCAAGTTCATCCACACCAGACTCTGTCATCCATGTCTTTATGGACCTTGCTTTGTGCACTAGTGCACAGTCATGTTGGAAGACGCTGGAAATCACTGAGAGCGGCCTGTTCTGTCACAAATGTTTGTAGAGACAGTCTCCATGCCTAAGTGCTTGATTTGATACACCGGGCCAAGTGATTAGGACACCTGATTCTCATCATTTGGACGGGTGGCCAAATACTTTTGGCAATATAGTGTATTTTATCACTTTTTTTTGCCAGTTTTTTTCCCCCCTGTCATCTTCTACTTGTGAGTTGTTGGTGAAAGAGTCCTTTTAGAAGGCACTCTGGCCCCGGTCTCTGCCTTCTTTGATTAAAAAAACCCTTCAAGTCCACCGCCTGCGTAAAAATAATACAAGAAGCTTTTCCCGCCGCTTTTTTACTTATTGATGTGTTTCCTTTTTTCCCGTGATGGTGGCGGCAGGTACGTACATCCGAGTGCACCACCTCCACAAGTCTGCTTTGTTTTTTGTTTTTTTTTATGTCACAGAAGGGTGGCAAAGAGGAAATGTGTGACAATAGCCATAGAGCAGGACATTTGACTTACTGTGACTTAAGGTATATCAGTACTAATATAGTATCGCGGTACTGATGAATCAAAAACGGTACTATATTCTGTTTGAAAAGTACCTGTGACGTCGTGACATTGCTGTTTTTACGAGCAGAGGAGCATGTTCGGCAGCGCACGCACACGGAGTACTTACAAACCCCGTTTCCATATGAGTTGGGAAATTGTGTTGGATGTAAATATAAACGGAATACAATGATTTGCAAATCATTACAAAGACAACATATTTGATGTTCAAACTTTTTTTGCAAATAATCATTAACTTTAGAATTTGATGCCAGCAACACGTGACAAAGAAGTTGGGAAAGGTGGCAATAAATACTGATAAAGTTGAGGAATGCTCATCAAACACTTATTTGGAACATCCCACAGGTGAACAGGCAAATTGGGAACAGGTGGGTGCCATGATTGGGTATAAAAGTAGATTCCATGAAATGCTCAGTCATTCACAAACAAGGATGGGGCGAGGGTCACCACTTTGTCAACAAATGCGTGAGCAAATTGTTGAACAGTTTAAGAAAAACCTTTCCCAACCAGCTATTGCAAGGAATTTAGGGATTTCACCATCTACGGTCCGTAATATCATCAAAGGGTTCAGAGAATCTGGAGAAATCACTGCACGTAAGCAGCTAAGCCCGTGACCTTCGATCCCTAAGGCTGTACTGCATCAACAAGCGACATCAGTGTGTAAAGGATATCACCACATGGGCTCAGGAACACTTCTGAAAACCCACTGTCAGTAACTACAGTTGGTCGCTACATCTGTAAGTGCAAGTTAAAACTCTCCTATGCAAGTCGAAAACTATTTATCAACAACACCCGGAAACGCCGTCGGCTTCGCGGGGCCTGAGCTCATCTAAGATGGACTGATACAAAGTGGAAAAGTGTTCTGTGGTCTGACGAGTCCACATTTCAAATTGTTTTTGGGAACTGTGGACGTCGTGTCCTCCGCACCAAAGAGGAAAATAACCATCCGGATTGTTATAGGCGCAAAGTGTAAAAGCCAGCATGTGTGATGGTATGGGGGTGTATTAGTGCCCAAGACATGGGTAACTTACACATCTGTGAAGGCGCCATTAATGCTGAAAGGTACATACAGGTTTTGGAGCAACATATGTTGCCATCCAAGCAACGTTACCATGGACGCCCCTGCTTATTTCAGCAAGACAATGCCAAGCCACGTGTTACATCATAACAACTTAAGCTGTACATCAAGCAAGAATGGGAAAGAATTCCACCTGAGAAGCTTAAAAAATGTGTCTCCTCAGTTCCCAAACGTTTACTGAGTGTTGTTAAAAGGAAAGGCCATGTAACACAGTGGTGAACATGCCCTTTCCCAACTACTTTGGCAAAAAAAAAAAAAAAGTTTATGAGTTTGAACATCAAATATGTTGTCTTTGTAGTGCATTCAATTGAATATGGGTTGAAAAGGATTTGCAAATCATTGTATTCCGTTTATATTTACATCTAACACAATTTCCCAACTCATATGGAAACGGGGTTTGTACAAGCAGACACAGTGTGGAGACGGAAAAGGGAGAACAGACGCATTTTGGCCTAAAAAGTAAAGATAAAGGTGAAGTTATAACACTGATACGCCCTCAGTAAAAGGTGCTTTAAGACATGGCTAATCCTCGCCTCCATGGCGACGAATAAAGTGAGTTTCTTACAAGTACCATTATCACTGGAGGACGAGGAATAGCTAAACATGCTTCACTACACACCGTAGGAGGATACAATAGCTCACCGGCGTCAGCGCCAACAAAAGTTAGCGCGCCTGAATGTAAACAAATGCAATGGGTGGATCCACACCTGACATCCACTGTAATGATACCAAGTAGTCGATACTACATCAACATTTTTTATCGTCACAAAATCTTTTTTCCTTTTTTAAGTGTTTATAAAGTCAGTAAATATGTCCCAGGACACACGAGGATTTTGAATATGACCAATGTATGATTCTGTAACTACTTGGTATCGGATCGATACCTAAATGTGTGGTATCATCCAAAACTAATGTAAAGCACCAAAGAAGGGAAGAATAAGTGATTATTACATTTTAACAGAAGTGTAGATAGAACATGTAGAAACATAAAGTAAGCAGATATTAACAGTAAATGAACAAGTGGAATAATAATCTATTTTTACAGCTTGTCCTTTATAATGTTGACAAAATAATAGGTAGATAAATGACACAATATGTTACTAATTAGACTAAATAGGAGTCTTTGTTTGTTTACTTACTACTAAAGGACAAGTTGTCTAGTATGTTCACTATTTTATTTAAGGATTAAATTGCAATAATAAACATATGTTTCATGTACACTAAGATTTTTTGTTAAAATAAAGCCTATTTTCTTGTGGTCCCCTTTATTTAGAAAAGTACCGAAAAGTATCGAAACACATTATGGTACCGGTACTGGTATCGGGATAAGCGTCGTGTGACTTATGAACAAGTGCAACATGGGCGACATAAATGATGAAATTACACGCACACATGAACTTGACAAAAGTTCAAATGGGATGGCCACAGTTTGACCCTGGATCTGACCCATTCCATGATTCTCTGCGGGTGTTCTATGCCTTCTGGTCATTTGATTGCTGCTCCAGGTGTTTTTGCTCATGAAGAAATATGCTAATGCGTCGGGAGCAGCTAATAAGTTTGCAGACCGACATCAGGTTTGTGCTCCTCCGCCAGGCTTCATTAGCCGCGCGCTGGCGGCGACGCTAAGGATGAAAGAGTAAAAACGGGGATAATGAGGGGCGGCCGGAAGAAGCACTCGAGTTCTGGCTGCGACAAGAGATGGTATCCAACCAGCAACCCTTAAAGCGTTGAGAAGAGGGAGTAAAGGAAGGAAAGAAGGATCAAAAGAAGGAAGGAAAAAGTGATGATGGAAGGAAGGAAGGAAGTAGGGAAGGAAGTAAGGAAGGAGTAAAGGAAGGAAGGAACGAACAAAAGAAAGAAGGAAAAAGTAATGATGGAAGGAAGAAAAGAAGAAAGAAAAGAGGGAGAAAGGAAGGAAGGAACGAACAAAAGAAGGAAGAAAAAAGTAATGATCGAAGGAAGGAAAAAAGGAAGGAGGGACTAAAGAAAGAAAGGAAGGAAGGAAAGGAGGACATAAAAGAAGGAAGGAACGAACAAAAGAAGGAAGGGAACAAGTAATGATCGAAGGAAGGAAGAAAGGAAGCAACGAAGGAATGAACGAAGGCAGGAAGGAAGGAAGGAGTTAAGGAAGGAAGGAACAAACAAAAGAAGGAAGGAAAAAGTAATGATCAAAGGAAGGAAAGGAGGAAGGAGGGACTAAAGGAAGAAAGGAAGGAAGGAAGGAAGGAAAGGAGGACATAAAAGAAGGATGGAACAAACAAAAGAGGGAAGGAAAAAGTGATGATGGAAGCAAGGGAGGAAGGATGGAGGGAAGTAAGTAAGTAAGGAAGGAATGAGTAAAGGAAGGAAGGAACAAACAAAAGAAGGAAGGAAAAAGTAATGATCGAAGGAAGGAAAGAAGGAGGGAGTAAAAGAAGGAAGAGTCAAAAGAAAGAAGCAAAAAGTGATGATGGAAGGAAGGAAAGAACAAAGGAAGGATGGAAGGAAGGAAGGAAAGAAGGAAGGAGTAAAGGAAGGAAGGAAGGAAGGAAGGAAGAAATGAAGGAAGGAAGGAACAAAAGAAGGAAGGAAAAAGTGATGATGGAAGGAAGGAAGGAACGAAGGAAGGAAGGAAGTAGGGAAGGAAGTAAGGAAGGAGTAAAGGAAGGAACGAACGAACAAAAGAAAGAAGGAAAAAGTAATGATGGAAGGAAGGAAGGAAGGAAGGAAAGAGGGAGAAAGGAAGGAAGGAACGAACAAAAGAAGGAAGAAAAAAGTAATGATCGAAGGAAGGAAAAAAGGAAGGAGGGACTAAAGAAAGAAAGGAAGGAAGAAAGGAAGGAAGGAAAGGAGGACATAAAAGAAGGAAGGAACGAACAAAAGAAGGAAGGGCAAAAGTAATGATCGAAGGAAGGAAGAAAGGAAGCAACAAAGGAAGGAACAAAGGAAGGAAGGAGTTAAGGAAGGAAGGAACAAACGTAAGAAGGAAGGAAAAAGTAATGATCGAAGGAAGGAAAGAAGGAAGGAGGGACTAAAGAAAGAAAGGAAGGAAAGGAGGACATAAAAGAAGGAAGGAACAAACAAAAGACGGAAGCAAAAAGTAATGATCGAAGGAAGGAAGAAAAGAAGCAACGAAGGAAGGCACAAAGGGAGCAATGAGTAAAGGAAGAAAGGAACAAACGAAAGAAGGAAGGAAAAAGTAATGATCGAAGGAAGGAAGGAAGGAAGGAAGAAAGAAATGAAGGAAGGAAGGAACAAAAGAAGGAAGGAAAAAGTGATGATGGAAGGAAGGAAGGAACGAAGGAAGGAAGGAAGTAGGGAAGGAAGTAAGGAAGGAGTAAAGGAAGGAAGGAACGAACAAAAGAAAGAAGGAAAAAGTAATGATGGAAGGAAGGAAGGAAGGAAGGAAAGCGGGAGAAAGGAAGGAAGGAACGAACAAAAGAAGGAAGAAAAAAGTAATGATCGAAGGAAGGAAAAAAGGAAGGAGGGACTAAAGAAAGAAAGGAAGGAAGAAAGGAAGGAAGGAAAGGAGGACATAAAAGAAGGAAGGAACGAACAAAAGAAGGAAGGGCAAAAGTAATGATTGAAGGAAGGAAGAAAGGAAGCAACAAAGGAAGGAACAAAGGAAGGAGGGAGTTAAGGAAGGAAGGAACAAACGAAAGAAGGAAGGAAAAAGTAATGATCGAAGGAAGGAAAGAAGGAAGGAGGGACTAAAGAAAGAAAGGAAGGAAGGAAGGAAAGGAGGACATAAAAGAAGGAAGGAACAAACAAAAGACGGAAGCAAAAAGTAATGATCGAAGGAAGGAAGAAAAGAAGCAACAAAGGAAGGGACAAAGGGAGCAATGACTAAAGGAAGAAAGGAACAAACGAAAGAAGGAAGGAAAAAGTAATGATCGAAGGAAGGAAAGAAGGAGGGAGTAAAGGAAGGAAGGAACAAAAGAAGGAAGCAAAAAGTGATGATGGAAGGAAGGAAGGAACGAAGGAAGGAGGGAAGGAAGGAAGGAAAGAAGGAAGGAGTAAAGGAAGGAAGGAAGTAAGGAAGGAAGGAACAAACGAACAAAAGAAGGAAGAACAAAGTAATGATCGAAGGGAGGAAAGGAGGAAGGAGGGACAAAAGGAAGGAAGGAAGGAAGGAAAGAAGGAAGGAACAAAGGAAAGGAGGACACAAAAGAAGGAAGGAATGAACAAAAGAAGGAAGGAAAAAGTAATGATGGTAGGAAGGAAGAAAGGAAGCAATGAAGGAAGGAACGAAGGAAGGAAGGAATAAAGGAAGGAAGGAACAAACAAAAGAAGGAAGGAAAAAATAATGATTGAAGGAAGGAAGGAGGAAGGAAGGAAGGAAGGAGGGAGTAAAAAAAAGAAGGAAGGAACAAAAGAAGGAAGCAAAAAGTGACGATGGAGGGAAGGAAGGAAAGAGGGAAGGAAGTAAGTAAGGAAGGAGGGAGTAAAGGAAGGAAGGAAGGAACAAAAGAAGGAAGCAAAATGTGATGATGGAAAAAAGTAAGGAAGGAGGGAAGGAAGTAAGTAAGAAAGGAGGGAGTAAAGGAAGGAAGGAAGGAACAAAAGAAAGAAGGAATAAGTAAGGTTGAGAAGAAGGTTTTGTTATTGTGGCTTCCCCCAATGCGATAAAGCGCTAGCATGGATGCTAATGTGGACGTGTGTGCGTTGCTATGGCAACAGGCCTCTCTTCCAGGCCAGCCTTCAAATTGACTTTCAGCCTTGGACCGCCCACCTCCGCCTTTGCCACGCATGCAGCAACATTGTGTCAACTATTTACTGTACATGTGGAGAAGGTATTTAGAGAACTTTTACAGAAGATCATATATCATTTTATAACATTGTCACAATGTAAATAAAACTGTGGCCCTCGTAAAACACGTATTGAATACTTTCCAAAGTTACGAAGGAAGAGCCTCGTCACTATTCTGACACTACTTAAGTACTTTTGATCCTCCTCTATGGTTATCATCACATCCAGATCCTCTGTACCTCTGCTGCTTCTAAACATCCACTGCTCAAAGATCCTCTATTCTCTTAATTGGGATCACTTGTTGCCATTGAAACGCTACTTTCTCACTTTATCATCTCGTAATGTCACTCTCATCGCCATGGCAACCACGTCACCTTGAAGGAAAGGGGGTGAGGGGAGGGGAGAAGGAAGGAGGGAGGGAATCAATGAAGGAAGGAAGAAGGGAAAGAGGCAAGAAGGGAGGAGAGGGAAGGAGAGGGAAAATAGTGGAAGACAGGGAAGGAGGGAAGGAAGCAAGGAGGGGCGGGGGAGGAAGGAAGGAACAAACGCTAGAAGGAAGGAAAAAAGTAATGGAGGAAGGAAGGAAGAAAAAAGGAAGTAAGGAAGAACGGAAGAAGGAAGGAAGTAAGGGCAGAAGGGAAGGAGGGAAGGATGGAAGGGGGAGGAAAGGATAGTTGGAGGGAAGAGAGGAAGGAAGGAAGGAATGAGGGAAGGAACGAACGAACAAAAGAAGGAAGGAAAAAGTAATGATGGAAGGAAGGAAGGAAGGAAGGAGGGAGTAAAGGAAGAAAGAAACAAACAAAAGAAGTAAGGAAAAAGTCATGATGGAAGGAAGGAAGGAGGGAGTAAAGGAAGAAAGGAACAAACACAATGAGTAAGGAAAACGTCATGATGGAAGGAAGAAAGGAAGGAAGGAGGGACTAAAGAAAGGAAGGAAGGAGGGGGGAGGAAGGAAGGAACAAACACTAGAAGGAAGAAAAAAGTAATGGAGGAAGGAAGGAAGAAAAAAGGAAGTAAGGAAGAACGGGAGAAGGAAGGAAGTAAGGGTAGAAGGGAAGGAGAGAAGGATGGAAGGAGGAGGAAAGGATAGTTGGAGACAGGGGGGAGGGAAGAGAGGAAGGAAAGAAGGAATGAGGGAAGGAAGAAACAAACAAAAGAAGGAAAGAAAAGGTAATGATGGAAGGAAGGAAGGAAGGAAGGAGGGAGTAAAGGAGGAAAAGAACAAACAAAAGAATTAAGGAAAAAATAATTATGAAGGAAGGATAGAAGGAAAGAGGGACTAAAGGAAGGAAGGAAGGAGGTAGTAAAGGAAGGAAGGAACAAACAAAAGTAGGAAGGAAAAAGTAATGATCGAAGGAAGGAACGACGGAAGGAAAGAGTAAAGGAAGGAACGAACGAACAAAAGAAGGAAGAAAAAAGTAATGATGGAAGGAAGGAAGGAAGGAGGGAGTAAAGGAAGAAAGGAACAAACAAAAGAAGTAAGGAAAAAATCATGATGGAAGGAAGGAAGGAAGGAAGGAAGGAAAGAAGGAAGGACGAACTAAAGGAAGGAAGGAAGGAAGGAAGGATGGAGGGAAGTAAGTAAGGAAGAAAGGAGTAAAGGAAGGTAGGAACGAATAAGAGAAGTAAGGAAAAGTAATGATGCAGGAAGGAAGGAAGGAAGGAACAAATGAACAAAAGAAGGTAGGAAAACAGTAAAGATGGAAGGAAGGAAGGAACGAAGGAAGGAAGGAAGGAACAAATAAACAAAAGAAGGTAGGAAAACAGTAAAGATAGAAGGAAGGAAGGAAAGAAAGAAGGAAGAAAGGAAGAGAGGGAGGAATGGAAGCAGGGAAGTAAAGAAAGACATAAGAAAGGAAGGACAGAGGGAGTGAAGGAAAAAGGAAGGAAGGAAGGCAGGAAGGAAGAAATGAAGGAAGGAAGGATGTGAGAAAAGAAGGAAGGATGGAAGAAAGGGAGTAAATATTTTCCAGATGACATCATCAATGTGGGCACTCCACCCTCTCTCTCTCTCTCTCTCTTGCTCTCTCTCTCTCTCTCTCTCTCTCTCTCTCTCTCTCTCTCTCTCTCTCTCTCTCTCTCTCTCGCCTCCGAGTGTCGGAGACCTTTCCGGAACAGCAACGTCACGTCAAGTCATCAGGTTGAAACCCCCCCCCCCCCCCCGACTAGAACGTCTCATCTTCTTCACAACGCTCAACTCCCCAAAAAACTATTTTCCTTCTAAAAATACTCGCTTCCCTCAGGGCTTCCAACACCGTTGCCATGGCAACACCTCTCCTTGAAACTCTCCGAACAGATTTGAGTTTTTTGAGTGGTCTTGGGCGTGCAGTCGGAAAGGTCCAAGAGACAAACAGGAAGTGGTCATAGTGAGAACAACAACAACAAGATATAATCCGATTAGGCCAGCTGTGAAAGATGCATTATGAAAGGTCATGTGGAAGAATGGGCGTGAAGAAAGAAGAAGAACATGGACAGGAAGTGAAGTATTCTAAGCAGTGTGTAACAATGTCACTTGACAATGTTACCTAAAGCTCATTTCCTACACCTTGGCGTTTGACACCTGTCAGTCACAGGACAGGTAAAAAAACCAACAAACATTCCTCTTCTTACTTTCTGTTGTCATCTTGGTCCTCACTTCCTGTCGACACCTGCGGGCGTCACTTCCTGTCGACACCTCTTCATCTCACTTCCTGTCATCACTTCCTGTCAACACCTTCTATCGTCACCTCCTGCTGTGCCTTTCTGTTGTCACTTCCTCTCCTCACTTCCTGTCCGTCCATTCTGTCCTCACTTCCTGTCCTCACAGCCACTCCTCACCTCCTGCTCTAATCTTCTATCATCACCTCTTGTCGTCACTTCCTGTCCTCACTTCCTGTCAACACCTTCTATGATCACCTCCTCTCATCACTTCCTGTCCTCACTTCCTGTCAACACCTTCTATGATCACCTCCTCTCATCACTTCCTGTCCTCACTTCCTGTCAACACCTTCTATGATCACCTCCTCTCATCTTTTCCTGTCCCCCTTACTTTCTGTCGGCCTTTTTTGGTCCTCACTTCCTGTCGTCACCTTCGGTCGTCACTTCCTGTCGTCACTTCCTGTCGTCACCACCGATCGTCACTTCCTGTCAACACTTATTGTCGTCACTTCCTGTCATCACTTCCTGTCCTCACTTCCTGTCGTCCCCTACGATCGTCACTTCCTGTCAACAGTTCATGTCGTTACCTCCTCATCTCACTTCCTGTCCTCACTTACTCTCCTCACTTTCACTTCTCACTTCCTGTCGTCACCTACGGTCGTCACCTCTTCATCTCATTTTCTGTCATCACTTCCTGTCAACATTGCTTGTTGTCACCTCCTCATCTCACTTCCTGTCCTCACTTTCACTTCTCACTTCCTGTCGTCACCTACGGTCGTCACCTCTTCATCTCATTTCCTGTCATCACTTCCTGTCAACATTTGTTGTTGTCACCTCCTCATCTCACTTCCTGTCCTCACTTCCTGTCCTCACTTTCACTTCTCACTTCCTGCTGTAATATGCGGTTGTCACTTCAACTCGACACCTTCTATCGTCACCTCCTGTCCTCACTTCCTGTCCTCACTTCCTGTCGACATCTTCTATGATCACCTCCTCTCATCACTTCCTGTCCTCACTTCCTGTCAACACCTTCTATGATCACCTCCTCTCATCACTTCCTGTCCTCACTTACTTTCTGTCGGCCTTTTTTGGTCCTCACTTCCTGTTGTCACCTTCAGTCCTCACTTCATGTCCTAACTTCCTGTCAACGCCAACGATCGTCACTTCCTGTCAACACTTCTTGTCGTCACCTCTTCATCCCACTTCCTGTCCTCACTTCCTGTCGTCACCTACGGTCGTCACTTCCTGTCAACAGTTCTTGTCGTAACCTCCTCATCTCACTTCCTGTCCTCACTTACTCTCCTCACTTTCACTTCTCACTTCCTGTCCTCACTTTCACTTCTCACTTCCTGTCCTCACTCCTGTCGTCCCCTACGGTCGTCACTTCCTGTCAACAGTTCTTGTCGGCACCTCATCTCACTTCCTGACCTCACTTACTCTCCTCATTTTCACTTCTCACTTCCTGTCCTCACTTCCTGTCGTCACCTACAGTCGTCACCTCTTCATCCCATTTCCTGTCATCACTTCCTGTCAACATTTGTTGTTGTCACCTCCTCATCTCACTTCCTGTCCTCACTTCCTGTCGTCACCTACAGTCGTCACCTCTTCATCCCATTTCCTGTCATCACTTCCTGTCAACATTTGTTGTTGTCACCTCCTCATCTCACTTCCTGTCCTCACTTCCTGTTCTCACTTTCACTTCTCACTTCCTGCTGTAATATGCGGTTGTCACTTCAACTCGACACCTTCTATCGTCACCTCCTGTCGTCACTTCCTGTCCTCACTTACTTTCTGTCGGCCTTTTTTGGTCCTCACTTCCTGTTGTCACCTTCAGTCCTCACTTCCTGTCCTAACTTCCTGTCAACGCCAACGATCGTCACTTCCTGTCAACACTTATTGTCGTCACCTCTTCATCCCACTTCCTGTCCTCACTTCCTGTCGTCCCCTACAGTCGTCACTTCCTGTCAACAGTTCTTGTCGTAACCTCCTCATCTCACTTCCTGTCCTCACTTACTCTCCTCACTTTCACTTCTCACTTCCTGTCCTCGCTTCCTGTCCTCACTTTCACTTCTCACTTCCTGTCCTCACTCCTGTCGTCCCCTACGGTCGTCACTTCCTGTCAACAGTTCTTGTCGGCACCTCATCTCACTTCCTGACCTCACTTACTCTCCTCACTTTCACTTCTCACTTCCTGTCCTCACTTCCTGTCGTCACCTACAGTCGTCACCTCTTCATACCATTTCCTGTCATCACTTCCTGTCAATATTTGTTGTTGTCACCTCCTCATCTCACTTCCTGTCCTTACTTCCTGTCGTCCCCTACGGTAGTCACTTCCTGTCAACAGTTCTTGTCGTCACCTCTTCATCTCACTTCCTGTCATCACTTCCTGTCAACACCTTCTATCGTCACCTCCTGCTGTGCCTTTCTGTTGTCACTTCCTCTCCTCACTTCCTGTCCGCCCATTCTGTCCTCACTTCTTGTACTCACAGCCACTCCTCACCTCCTGCTCTAATCTTCTATCACCACCTTTTGTCGTCACTTCCTGTCCTCACTTCCTTTCCTCACTTCCTGTCAACACCTTCTATGATCACCTCCTCTCATCACTTCCTGTCCTCACTTACTTTCTGTCTGCCTTTTTTGGTCCGTCACTTCCTGTCAACAGTTCTTGTCGTCACCTCCTCATCTCACTTCCTGTCCTCACTTCCTGTTGTCACCAACGATCGTCACTTCCTGTCAACACTTATTGTCATCACCTCTTCATCCCACTTCCTGTCCTCACTTCCTGTCGTCACCTACGGTCGTCACTTCCTGTCAACACTTCTTGTCATCACCTCCTCATCTCACTTCCTGTCATCACTTCCTGTCGTCCCCTACGGTCGTCACTTCCTGTCAACAGTTCTTGTCGTCACCTCATCTCACTTCCTGTCCTCACTTACTCTCCTCACTTTCATTTCTCACTTCCTGTCGTCCCCTACGGTCGTCACCTCTTCATCCCATTTCCTGTCATCACTTCCTGTCAACATTTCTTGTTGTCACCTCCTCATCTCACTTCCTGTCCTCACTTCCTGTTGTCACCTACGGTCGTCACCTCTTCATCCCATTTCCTGTCATCACTTCCTGTCAACATTTCTTGTTGTCACCTCCTCATCTCACTTCCTGTCCTCACTTCCTGTCCTCACTTTCACTTCTCACTTCCTGCTGTAATATGCGGTTGTCACTTCAACTCGACACCTTCTATCGTCACCTCCTGTCGTCACTTCCTGTCAACACCTTCTATGATCACCTCCTCTCATCACTTCCTGTCCTCACTTCCTGTCAACACCTTCTATGATCACCTCCTCTCATCACTTCCTGTCCTCACTTACTTTCTGTCGGCCTTTTTTGGTCCTCACTTCCTGTTGTCACCTTCGGTCGTCACTTCTTGTCCTCACTTCCTGTCGTCGCCAACGATCGTCACTTCCTGTCAACACTTCTTGTCGTCACCTCTTCATCCCACTTCCTGTCCTTACTTCCTGTCGTCCCCTACGGTCGTCACTTCCTGTCAACAGTTCTTGTCGTCACCTCATCTCACTTCCTGTTCTCACTTACTCTCCTCACTTTCACTTCTCACTTTCTGTCCTCACTAACTCTCCTCACTTTCACTTCTCACTTCCTGTCCTCACTTCTTGTCGTCCCCTACGGTCGTCACTTCCTGTCAACAGTTCTTGTCGTCACCTCATCTCACTTCCTGTCCTCACTTACTCTCCTCACTTTCACTTCTCACTTCCTGTCCTCACTTCCTGTTGTCACCTACGGTCGTCACCTCTTCATCCCATTTCCTGTCATCACTTCCTGTCAACATTTGTTGTTGTCACCTCCTCATCTCACTTCCTGTCCTCACTTCCTGTCCTCACTTCCTGTCCTCACTTTCACTTCTCACTTCCTGTTGTAATATGCGGTTGTCACTTCAACTCGACACCTTCTATCGTCACCTCCTGTCGTCACTTCCTGTCCTCACTTCCTGTCAACACCTTCTATGATCACCTCCTCTCATCACTTCCTGTCCTCACTTACTTTCTGTCGGCCTTTTTCGGTCCTCACTTCCTGTCGTCACCTTCGGTATCGTCACTTCCTGTCCTCACTTCCTGTCCTCACTTCCTGTCGTCACCACCGATCGTCACTTCCTGTCATCACTTCCTGTCCTCACTTCCTGTCGTCCCCTACGGTCATCACTTCCTGTCAACAGTTCTTGTCGTCACCTCCTCATCTCACTTCCTGTCCTCACTTACTCTGCTCACTTTCACTTCTCACTTCCTGTCCTCACTTTCACTTCTCACTTCCTGCTGTAATCTGCGGTTGTCACTTCAACTCGACACCTTCTATCGTCACCTCCTGTCGTCACTTCCTGTCCTCACTTCCTGTCAACACCTTCTATGATCACCTCCTCTCATCACTTCCTGTCCTCACTTACTTTCTGTCGGCCTTTTTTGGTCCTCACTTCCTGTTGTCACCTTCGGTCGTCACTTCTTGTCCTCACTTCCTGTCCTCACTTCCTGTCGTCGCCAACGATCGTCACTTCCTGTCAACACTTCTTGTCGTCACCTCTTCATCCCACTTCCTGTCCTTACTTCCTGTCGTCCCCTACGGTCGTCACTTCCTGTCAACAGTTCTTGTCGTCACCTCATCTCACTTCCTGTCCTCACTTACTCTCCTCACTTTCACTTCTCACTTCCTGTCCTCACTTCCTGTTGTCACCTACGGTCGTCACCTCTTCATCCCATTTCCTGTCATCACTTCCTGTCAACATTTGTTGTTGTCACCTCCTCATCTCACTTCCTGTCCTCACTTCCTGTCCTCACTTCCTGTCCTCACTTTCACTTCTCACTTCCTGCTGTAATATGCGGTTGTCACTTCAACTCGACACCTTCTATCGTCACCTCCTGTCGTCACTTCCTGTCAACACCTTCTATGATCACCTCCTCTCATCACTTCCTGTCCTCACTTCCTGTCAACACCTTCTATGATCACCTCCTCTCATCACTTCCTGTCCTCACTTACTTTCTGTCGGCCTTTTTTGGTCCTCACTTCCTGTTGTCACCTTCGGTCGTCACTTCTTGTCCTCACTTCCTGTCCTCACTTCCTGTCAACACCTTCTATGATCACCTCCTCTCATCACTTCCTGTCCTCACTTACTTTCTGTCGGCCTTTTTTGGTCCTCACTTCCTGTCGTCACCTTCGGTCGTCACTTTTTGTCCTCACTTCCTGTCGTCGCCAACGATCGTCACTTCCTGTTAACACTTCTTGTCGTCACCTCCTCATCCCACTTCCTGTCCTCACTTCCTGTCGTCACCTACGGTCATCACTTCCTGTCAACAGTTCTTGTCGTCACCTCCTCATCTCACTTCCTGTCCTCACTTACTCTCCTCACTTTCACTTCTCACTTCCTGTCCTCACTTCCTGTCATCCCCTACGGTCGTTACTTCCTGTCAACAGTTCTTGTCGTCACCTCCTCATCTCACTTCCTGTCCTCACTTACTCTCCTCACTTTCACTTCTCACTTCCTGTCCTCACTTCCTGTCATCCCCTACGGTCGTTACTTCCTGTCAACAGTTCTTGTCGTCACCTCATCTCACTTCCTGTCCTCACTTACCGGTACTCTCCTCACTTTCACTTCTCACTTCCTGTCCTCACTTCCTGTCGTCACCTACGGTCGTCACCTCTTCATACCATTTCCTGTCATCACTTCCTGTCAACATTTCTTGTTGTCACCTCCTCATCTCACTTCCTGTCCTCACTTTCACTTCTCACTTCCTGCTGTAATATGCGGTTGTCACTTCAACTCGACACCTTCTATCGTCACCTCCTCTCATCACTTCCTGTCCTCACTTCCTGTCGTCCCCTACGGTCGTCACTTCCTGTCAACAGTTCTTGTCGTCACCTTCTCATCTCACTTCCTGTCCTCACTTACTCTCCTCACTTTCACTTCTCACTTCCTGTCCTCACTTCCTGTCGTCACCTACGGTCGTCACCTCTTCATCCCATTTCCTGTCATCACTTCCTGTCAACATTTCTTGTTGTCACCTCCTCATCTCACTTCCTGTCCTCACTTCCTGTCCTCACTTTCACTTCTCACTTCCTGCTGTAATATGCGGTTGTCACTTCAACTCGACACCTTCTATCGTCACCTCCTCTCATCACTTCCTGTCCTCACTTCCTGTCAACACCTTCTATGATCACCTCCTCTCATCACTTCCTGTCCTCACTTACTTTCTGTCGGCCTTTTTTGGTCCTCACTTCCTGTCGTCACCTTCGGTCGTCACTTCCTGTCCTCACTTCCTGTCGTCACCTACGGTCGTCACTTCCTGTCAACAGTTCTTGTCGTCACCTCCTCATCTCACTTCCTGTCTTCACTTACTCTCCTCACTTTCACTTCTCACTTCCTGTCCTCACTTCCTGTCGTCCCCTATGGTCGTCACTTCCTGTCAACAGTTCTTGTCGTCACCTCCTCATCTCACTTCCTGTCCTCACTTACTCTCCTCACTTTCACTTCTCACTTCCTGTCCTCACTTCCTGTCGTCACCTACGGTCGTCACCTCTTCATCCCATTTCCTGTCATCACTTCCTGTCAACATTTCTTGTTGTCACCTCCTCATCTCACTTCCTGTCCTCACTTCCTGTCCTCACTTTCACTTCTCACTTCCTGTCCTCACTTTCACTTCTCACTTCCTGCTGTAATATGTGGTTGTCACTTCAACTCGACACCTTCTATCGTCACTTCCTGTCCTCACTTCCTGTCCTCACTTCCTGTCAACACCTTCTATGATCACCTCCTCTCATCACTTCCTGTCCTCACTTACTGTCTGTCGGCCTTTTTTGGTCCTCACTTCCTGTCGTCACCTTCGGTCGTCACTTCCTGTCCTCACTTCCTGTCGTCGCCAACGATCGTCACTTCCTGTCAACACTTCTTGTCGTCACCTCTTCATCCCACTTCCTGTCATCCCTTCCTGTCCTCACTTCCTGTCGTCCCCTACGGTAGTCACTTCCTGTCAACAGTTCTTGTCGTCACCTCCTCATCTCACTTCCTGTCCTAACTTACTCTCCTCACTTCATGTAGTCACTTCCTGTCCTCCCATTCTGTCATCACTTCATGTAGTCACTTCCTGTCCTCCCATGCTGTCTTCACTTCCTGTCCTCACCACTTCCTGTCATCCTAAAACCTTCGCTAATCCAATTCTGTTTGGATTGAGTGCAACTTTTGAGAAGTATTTTCCAAAAGTAGACACACACGAGCTCAGGAACTAGAGATGTTCTTGTTCGGTACGATCGCTATAGCAACAGCGATGACGTCGCCGAGGACACTTTTGAACATTAGACGCCCGCCCGTCCTCTCACCTGATGATGACGTACATGACCAGGAAGTTGCCCACCAGGCCGACCACGCACACGATCATGTAGACCATGACGATGGTCACCTTCACGCTGGTGGGCAGCAGAGCGTCCGTCTCGTTGTAGGCGCCGCTGAAGTTGTTGTGGAAGAAGGAGTCGTTGTAGAGCTGCAGGTGGCTCAGCTCGGCCAGCAGGAGCTCGTCCGGGAAGTCCATCTTCGCTCGGAGACCACGGATTTGGACCAAACTGTGGCGGGGAAGACACAAAGACCACATTGAGTCAACGCCACTGAAATTTAAGTGAATCAATCAATCAATCAATCAATCAATCAATGTTTATGTATATAGCCCTAAATCACAAGTGTCTCAAAGGGCTGCACAAGTCGATTCATAATAAAGCAAAAAAAATATTATTATTTTAAAGATTCAGTTTTAAAAGACATTTTTAGGCAATTTAACCTGTTTTCATTATAATTATTCAACCAAATAATACAGAATCGGTTTGAATCAAGAATAGATTCTGAATCCCCCTAGGAATCGGATCGAATGGTTAGTTGCCCAAAGATTCACACTCCTAAATACCATAAATGCTCCAATTAACGCCTTGGTCAGTCAGGGCAAGCTTACATGAACTTACTTACATCTGTAAGTGCAAGTTTAAACTCTACTATGCAAAGCCAAAGCCA
>NC_084548.2:68725000-68805000 GCF_033978685.3 Nerophis lumbriciformis
CTATGATGCAAAAGTAATGTTTTTATGTGCAGGCTTCACTACACGTCCTTAAAAAAACAACAACTTTGGGCTAATTGCATTAAATTTATCCAGGATTATTCAAATGTTTGCCAGTCAGTTAAAGACAATTGAAATGTAGGTTTAATCATTTAGCAGTTTTTCTTTAGCCAAGAATTATGTTCAAATTTTATGTTAGCATGTAGCTCACAGCGCTAGTGTCGGTAACCTAGCATAAAGTTGAAAAGTAATGTTAACATTAGCTCGCTAACCTTGGAATGATGTTTAACTGTAATGTTAGCATGTAGCGCACATGGTGTTGCTAACCTGGAAATGTGTTGAAAAGCAATGTTAGCATGTAGCTCACATAGCTACGCTAGTGTTGCTAATGTAGCATAATGTTAAAAACTAATGTTAACGTTAGCTCGCTAACCTTGTAGCTGCAGTGGAATGATGTTAAACTGTAATGTTAGCATGTAGCGCACATGGTGTTGCTAACCTGGAAATGTGTTAAAAAGCAATGTTAGCATGTAGCTCACATAGCTACGCTAGTGTTGCTAACGTAGCATAATGTTAAAAACTAATGTTAACGTTAGCTCGCTAACCTTGTAGCTGCAGTGGAATGATGTTAAACTGTAATGTTAGCATGTAGCGCACATGGTGTTGCTAACCTGGAAATGTGTTAAAAAGCAATGTTAGCATGTAGCTCACATAGCTACGTTAGTGTTGCTAATGTAGCATAATGTTAAAAACTAATGTTAACGTTAGCTCACTAACCTTGTAGCTACAGTGGAATGATGTTAAACTGTAATGTTAGCATGTAGCACACGTGGTGTTGCTAACCTGGAAATGTGTTAAAAAGCAATGTAAGCATGTAGCTCACATAGCTATGCCAGTGTTGCTAAAGGAGAAATATGTTAAAATGCAATTTTAGCATGTAGCTCAAATAGTGCTAATAACCTACATGTTTGAATGTAATGTTAGCATGTAGCTCACATAGCTATGCCAGTGTTGCTAAAGACGAAATATGTTAAAATGCAATTTTAACATGTAGCTCAAATAGTGCTAATAACCTACAATGGTGTTTGAATGTAATGTTAGCATGTAGCTCACATAGCTATGCTAGTGCTGCTAACGTAGCATAATGTTAAAATTTAATATTAGCATGTAGCTCATATAGCTACACTACTGTTGCTAACGTAGCATGATGTTAAAAAGTAATGTTAACATTAGCCCGCTAACCTTGTAGCTACAGTGGAATGATGTTAAACTGTAATGTTAGCATGTAGCGCACATGGTGTTGCTTACCTGGAATTATGTTAAAAAGCAATGTAAGCATGTAGCTCACATAGCTATGCCAGTGTTGCTAAAGGAGAAATATGTTAAAATGCAATTTTAGCATGTAGCTCAAATAGTGCTAATAACCTACAATGGTGTTTGAATGTAATGTTAGCATGTAGCTCACCTAGCTATGCTAGTGCTGCTAACGTAGCATAATGTTAAAATTTAATATTAGCATGTAGCTCATATAGCTACACTACTGTTGCTAACGTAGCATGATGTTAAAAAGTAATGTTAACATTAGCTCGCTAACCTTGTAGCTACAGTGGAATGATATTAAACTGTAATGTTAGCATGTTGCGCACATAAGGTTGCTAACCTGGAATTATGTTAAGAAGCAATGTTAGCATGTAGCTCACATAGCTATGCTAGTGCTGCTAACATAGCATAATGTTAAAATTGAATGTTAGCATGTAGCTCATATAGCTACACTACTGTTGCTAACGTAGCATGATGTTAAAAAGTAATGTTAACATTAGCTCGCTAACCTTGTAGCTACAGTGGAATGATGTTCAACTGTAATGTTAGCATGTAGCGCACATACTGTTGCTAACCTGGAAGTATGTTAAAAAGCAATGTTAGCATGTAGCTCACATAGCTATGCTAGTGTTGCTAATCTAGAATGATGTTATAATGCAATTTTAGCATGTCACTCAAATATCTATGCCAGCGTTGCTAAAGGAGAAATATGTTAAAATGCAATTTTAGCATGTAGCTGAAATAGTGCTGCTAACCTAGAATGATGTTCAAATGTAATGTTAGCATGTAGCTGACATAGCTATGCTACTGCTGCTAATGTAGCATAATATTAAAATTTAATGTTAGCATGTAGCTCACATAGCTATGCTTGTGTTGCTAATCTAGAATGATGTTATAATGCAATTTTAGCATGTCACTCAAATATCTATGCCGGTGTTGCTAAAGGAGAAATATGTTAAAATGCAATTTTAGCATGTAGCTACAATAGTGTTGCTAACCTAGAATGATGTTCAAATGTAATGTTAGCATGTAGCTCACATAGCTATGCTAGTGCTTCTAACGTAGCATAATGTTAAAATTTAATGTTAGCATGTAGCTCACATAACTATGCTAGTGTTGCTAATCTAGAATGATGTTATAATGCAATTTTAGCAAGTCACTCAAATAGCTATGCCGGCGTTGCTAAAGGAGAAATATGTTAAAATGCAATTTTAGCATGTAGCTCACATAGTTATGCGAGAGTAGCTATATGAGCTACATGCTAATATTACATTTTGGGCTTTATTCTAAGGTTGGACTCATGTTTAATGTTTTCACCCACAAGGGGATTTTCCTTCCCAACGAAACCTTTTCTTTTTGTCTTCGTGATCAGCTGTCCACCAGCGCCCGAGGTCAGATCTGCAGCGACCCCACACGTCAAACTGCGGCGTTATCACAAGCCCTCAGTTGTTGACGTGACAGACGCATCAACAGGAAAGTCAGGTTGGAGGTCACCTGGGGGTCACCTGGGGGATACTCTGTAGGTGGAAGTCAGGGTGATCAACGATAGAACAAAACATTCAAGTTTTGTGTTATAAAATATGTTGAATTAATTAACTGGTATTAGAAAAAAGGTCAGAATAACACTATTCCACTTTGCATCAGTCCATCTTAGATGAGCTCGTTTCTGGGTGTTGTTGATAAACGGCTTTCGCTTTGCATAGTAGAGTTTTAACTTGTACTTACAGATGTAGCGACAAACTGTAGTTACTGACAATGGTGTTCTGAAGTGTTCCTGAGCCCATGTGGTGATATCCTTTACACACTGATGTGGCTTTTTGATGCGGTACCGCCTAAGGGATCGAAGTACCAAATGTCATGGTGATTGGGCTAAACACCATAAAGTTACAGTGGGTTTTTTATAGAGCTGTGTGAGAAATGTCAAACAACGCGTAGCTTGGCATTGTCTTGCTGAAATAAGCAGGGGCGTCCATGATAACGTTGCTTGGATGGAAACATATGTTGCTCCAAAAGCTGTATGTACCTTTCAGCGTTAATGGTGCCTTCACAGATGTGTAAGTTACCCATTGGGCACTAATACACCCCGATACCATCACAGATGCTGGCTTTTGAACTTTGCGCCTAGAACAATCCGGATGGTTCTTTTCCTCTTTGATCCGGGGGACACAACGTCCACAGTTTCCAACACAATTTGAAATATGGACTCGTCAGACCACAGAACACTTTTCCACTTTGCATCAGCCCATATTAGATGAACTCGGGCCCAGAGATGCCGGCGGCGTTTCTGGGTGTTGTTGATAAACGGCTTTCGCTTTGCATAGTAGAGTTTTAACTTGTACTTACAGATGTAGCGACAAACTGTAGTTACTGCCAATGGTGTTTTTAAGTGTTCCTGAGCACATGTGGTGATATCCTTTACACACTGATGTGGCTTTTTGATGCAGTACCGCCTGAGGGATCGAAGTACCAAATGTCATGGTGATTGGGCTAAACACCATAAAGTTACAGTGGGTTTTTTATAGAGCTGTGTGAGAAATTTCAAGCAAATCCGACTCATGGGGTGGGTTTTAATAACAGCACCACCATGTGGCGTATCTGTCATAGAAAGAATAGCACAGACAACACAGAAGGGCGGCAGGTTTTGTGAGTTTTCTTCAAGAACATTATATTTAATCCCTAATTTGAGTGTCTATATTCTGTTTGACATGTTTATTAAAAGTTTAAAGTCCCTCCCAGGTCACTTTGGCTGTGCAGTCCAAATCAAAGACTCCTTTGAGGGGAGAAGTGGAGCTAGAAAGATTTGTTGGCAACAATTTATTATGACCAGAATGCAGAGAGACTCAACTCGGTTGAGAGCTTTAATTAGTCCCAGTCTTTCATGTGCTCCAGTTCCAGTCGGAATATCTTTGTCAAAGAGAAATGGAAATGAAAGCAGACTCTGTCCCAGGCGAAGATCCCACGCGGAGGCGGAGAACTCCCTGGATCTGGCTCTGAGGTGTGTGTCAGGATTCAGCCTGGAGGCCATCAACCAGGTGGAACCTTGCTTGGTTAACAATGGAACCGCTTCAGTCTGGTGCTGATCAGAATGTGGTTGGAACAAAGGTTCTCGAGCCTACGTGAAAATATTCATCAATTACAAACACACGCATTCTTATTCTCAGCGGCAAACCCGGCAGGCACCAGACATTGACACAACGTTGATTATACGTACGTGTCCTTTGGAAGTGACTTTGAAACAAGGTTGCTGAATTGTTGTATTTGTAAATTGAGACAATGTTGATGTCTACCGATGGGTTGACGTTGTTGGTTGGGAAATGACCTAAATTCAATGGTCAAATCAACATAAGAACCCAACATTGATTAAACGTCGTCAAACAGCATGTTGTTTCAACCTTGTATTTGTGTCGTAGAATATTGGTTGGGAAATGACCAAATTTCAATGGTCAGATCAACGTCAGAACCCGACATTGATTAAATGTCGTCAAAAAGCATGTTGTTTCAACCTTGTATTTGTGTCGTAGAATATTGGGTGGGAAATGACCAAATTTCAATGGTCAGATCAACGTCAGAACCCGACATTGATTAAATGTCGTCAAACAGCATGTTGTTTCAATGTTGTATTTGTGTCGTAAAATATTGGTCGGGAAATTACCAAATTTCAATGGTCAAATCAACATAAGAACCCAACATTGATTAAACGTCGTCAAACAGCATGTTGTTTCAACGTTGTATTTGTGTCGTAGAATATTGGTTGGGAAATGACCAAATTTCAATGGTCAGATCAAAGTCACAACCTGACTTTGAATAAACGTTGTCAAAAAGCATGTTGTTTCAACGTTGTATTTGTTTCGTAGAATATTGGTTGAGAAATGACCAAATTTCAATAGTCAAAACAACGTCAGAACCCAACATTGATTAAATGTCATCAAAAAGCATGTTGTTTCAATGTTGCATTTGTGTCAAAGAATATTGGTTGAGAAATGACCAAATTTCAATAGTCAAAACAACGTCAGAACCTGACATTGATTGAACGTCGTTAAAAAGCATGTTGTTTCAACATAATATTTGTGTTGTTAAATATTGGTTGTGAGATGACCAAATTTCAATGGTCAGATCAAAGTCTCAACCTGACATTGATTAAATGTCGTCAAAAAGCATGTTGTTTCAACGTTGTATTTGTGTTGTAGAATATTGGTTGGGAAATGACCAAATTTCAATTGTCAGATCAACATAAGAACCCAACATTGATTAAACATCGTCAAACAGCATGTTGTTTCAACATTGTATTTGTGTCGTAGAATATTGGTCGGCAAATGACCAAAATTCAATGGTCAAATCAACATGAGAACCCAACATTGATTAAACGTTGTTAAACGCATGTTGTTTCAACGTTGTATTTGTGTCGTAGAATATTGGTCGGGAAATTACCAAATTTCAATAGTCAAAACAACGTCAGAACCTTACATTGATTAAATGTCATCAAAAAGCATGTTGTTTCAACGTTGTATTTGTGTTGTATAACTTTGGTTGGGAAATGACCAAAATTCATTGGTCAAATTACATAAGAACCCAACATGGATTAAACGTCGTCAAAAGGCATGTTGTTTCAACCTTGTATTTGTGTCGTAGAATATTGGTTGGAAAATGACCAAATTTCAATGGTCACATCAACATCAGAACCCAACACTGATTAAACTTTGTTAGAAAGCATGTTGTTTCAATGTTGTATTTGTGTCGTAGAATATTGGTTGTGAGATGACCAAATTTCAATGGCCAGATCAACATAAGAACCCAACATTGATTAAACGTCGTCAAACAGCATGTTGTTTCAACATTATATTTGTGTTGTAGAATATTGGTTGGGAAATGACCAGATTTCAATGGTCAGATCAAAGTCACAACCTGACATTGATTAAACATCGTCAAAAAGCATGTTGTTTCAATGTTGTATTTGTGTTGTAGAATATTGGTTGGGAAATGACCAAATTTCAATGGTCAAATCAACATCAGAACCCAACACTGATTGAACTTCGTTAGAAAGCATGTTGTTTCAATGTTGTATTTGTGTCGTAAAATATTGGTCGGGAAATGACCAAATTTCAATGGTCAAATCAACATAAGAACCCAACATTGATTAAACGTCGTCAAACAGCATGTTGTTTCAACATTATATTTGTGTTGTAGAATATTGGTTGGGAAATGACCAGATTTCAAAGGTCAAATCAACATCAGAACCCAACACTGATTAAACTTCGTTAGAAATCATGTTGTTTCAATGTTGTATTTGTGTCGTAGAATATTGGTTGTTAGATGACCACATTTCAATGGTCAGATCAACATAAGAGCCCAACATTGATTAAACGTCGTCAAAGAACATGTTGTTTCAACGTTGTATTTGTGTCGTAGATTATTGGTTCAGGATTGACCAATTTCAATGGTCACATCAAAGTCCCAACCTGACATTGATTAAATGTCGTCAAAAAACATGTTGTTTCAACGTTGTATTTGTGTTGTAATAATAATAATAATAATAACTGGGATTTATATAGCGCTTTTCTAAGTACCCAAAGTCGCTTTACATGTAGAACCCATCATTCGTTCACACCTGGTGGTGGTAAGCTACTTTCATAGCCACAGCTGCCCTGGGGTAGACTGACGGAAGCGTGGCTGCAATTTGCGCCAACGGCCCCTCCGACCACCACCTATCATTCATCATTCAATTCACCGGTGTGAGTGGCACCGGGGGCAAAGGGTGAAGTGTCCCGCCCAAGGACACAACGGGAGCGATTTTTGGATGGTAAGAGGCGGGGAGCGAACCTGCAACCCTCAGGTTTCTGGCACGGTTGCTCTACCCACTACGCCATGCCGCCCCAGAATGTAGAATATTGGTTGGGAAATGACCAAATTTCAATGGTCAAATCAACATAAGAACCCAACATTGATTATACGTCGCCGGAAAGCATGTTTCAACATTGTATTTGTGTCGTAGAATATTATTTTCTAAATGACCAGATTTCAATGGTCAAATCAACGTCACAACCTGACATTGATTAAACGTCGTCAAAAAGCATGTTGTTTCAACGTTGTATTTGTGTCGTAGATTATTGGTTGGGAAATGACCAAATTTCAATTGTCAAATCAACGTCACAACCTGACATTGATTAAACGTCATCAAAAAGCATGTTGTTTCAACATTTTATTTGTGTCGTAGAATATTGGTTGGGAAATGACCAAATTTCAATAGTCAAATCAACATAAAAACCCAACATTGATTAAACGTCGTCAAAAAGCATGTTGTTTCAACGTCGTATTTGTGTCGTAGATTATTGGTTGGGAAATGACCAAATTTCAATTGTCAAATCAACGTCACAACCTGACATTGATTAAACGTCATCAAAAAGCATGTTGTTTCAACGTTGTATTTGTGTTGTAGAATAATGGTTGGGAAATGACCAAATTTCAAGGGTCAAATCAACGTCAGAACCCAACATTGATCAAACGTCGTCAGAAAGCATGTTGTTGTAACGTTGTATTTGTGTTGTAGAATATTGGTTGTTGTCATGATCCGTGGTCCGGAACATGTTTTGTTTAGTTATGTTCTGTTAGTTTTGGACTTCTTTAGTCCCCGTTCAGGCTTCCTTGTTTGCTTTTGTCACCACGGTGACTTATTGTGTTCACCTGTCTCTGATTAGTGCTCGCCTGCTCACCTACTTCTCGAGCACTAATAAAAGGCATTATTTAAGTTGCCTTTGCCAGTCAGTCGGGCTGGCTTCATTGTTTATGTCACACTGTTTACGTCACGTTCTGACCAAGTAACTTTCCTTGTCCATGCCATAGCTTCTGCTAAATAGTAGTTTCATGTGTTTTAGGCACGCTTGCCTTTTTTGTTGTGTTGTTTTGTGTTTTTGGTAGTTGAGTGATTTATGTTAATAAATCCAAGCCTACCTTTACGCCTTCGTCCGGAGCCGTCTTTTGCATTGAGAGAATGAACTGCAGCAAGCGGCAACCCTCACGTGACAGTTGTGAGATGACCAAATTTCAATGGTCAGATCAAAGTCACAACCTGACATTGATTAAACGTCGTCAAAAAGCATGTTGTTTCAACGTTGTATTTTTGTCGTAGAATACCGGTTGGGAAATGACCAAATGTCAATAGTCAAATCAACATCAGAAACCCAACATGGATTAAACGTCGTCCAAAAGCTGTTGTTTCAACCTCGTATTTGTGTCGTAGAATATTGGTTGGGAAATGACCAAAATTCAATTGTCAAATCAACGTCACAACCTGACATTGATTAAACGTCGTCAAAAAGCATGTTTCAACGTTGTATTTGTGTCGTAGGATATTGGTTGGGGAATGACCAAATGTCAATGGTCAAATCAACATCAGAACCCAACACTGATTAAACTTCATTAGAAAGCATGTTGTTTCAATGTTGTATTTGTCGTAGAATATTGGTCGTGAGATGACCAAATTTCAATGGTCAGATCAAAGTCTCGACCTGACATTGATTAAATGTCGTCAAACAGCATGTTGTTTCAACGTTGTATTTGTGTCGTAGAATATTGGTCGGGAAATGACCAAAATTTAATGGTCAAATCAACATAAGAACCCAACATTGATTAAACGTTGTTAAACGCATGTTGTTTCAACGTTGTATTTGTGTTGTAGAATATTTGTTGGGAAATGACCAAATTTCAATTGTCAGATCAACGTCACAACCTGACATTGATTAAACGTCGTCAAAAAGCATGTTGTTTCAAAGTTGTATTTGTGTCGTAGAATATTGGTTGTGAGATGACCAAATTTCAATGGCCAGATCAACATAAGAACCCAACATTGATTAAACGTCGTCAAACAGCATGTTGTTTCAACATTATATTTGTGTTGTAGAATATTGGTTGGGAAATGACCAGATTTCAATGGTCAGATCAAAGTCACAACCTGACATTGATTAAACATCGTCAAAAAGCATGTTGTTTCAATGTTGTATTTGTGTTGTAGAATATTGGTTGGGAAATGACCAAATTTCAATGGTCAAATCAACATCAGAACCCAACACTGATTGAACTTCGTTAGAAAGCATGTTGTTTCAATGTTGTATTTGTGTCGTAAAATATTGGTCGGGAAATGACCAAATTTCAATGGTCAAATCAACATAAGAACCCAACATTGATTATACGTCGCCGGAAAGCATGTTTCAACATTGTATTTGTGTCGTAGAATATTATTTTCTAAATGACCAGATTTCAATGGTCAAATCAACGTCACAACCTGACATTGATTAAACGTCGTCAAAAAGCATGTTGTTTCAACGTTGTATTTTTGTCGTAGAATACCGGTTGGGAAATGACCAAATGTCAATAGTCAAATCAACATCAGAAACCCAACATGGATTAAACGTCGTCCAAAAGCTGTTGTTTCAACCTCGTATTTGTGTCGTAGAATATTGGTTGGGAAATGGCCAAAATTCAATTGTCAAATCAACGTCACAACCTGACATTGATTAAACGTCGTCAAAAAGCATGTTTCAACGTTGTATTTGTGTCGTAGGATATTGGTTGGGGAATGACCAAATGTCAATGGTCAAATCAACATCAGAACCCGACACTGATTAAACTTCATTAGAAAGCATGTTGTTTCAATGTTGTATTTGTCGTAGAATATTGGTCGTGAGATGACCAAATTTCAATGGTCAGATCAAAGTCTCGACCTGACATTGATTAAATGTCGTCAAACAGCATGTTGTTTCAACGTTGTATTTGTGTCGTAGAATATTGGTCGGAAATGACCAAAATTTAATGGTCAAATCAACATAAGAACCCAACATTGATTAAACGTTGTTAAACGCATGTTGTTTCAACGTTGTATTTGTGTTGTAGAATATTTGTTGGGAAATGACCAAATTTCAATTGTCAGATCAACGTCACAACCTGACATTGATTAAACGTCGTCAAAAAGCATGTTGTTTCAAAGTTGTATTTGTGTTGTAGAATATTGGTTGGGAAATGACCAAATTTCAATGGTCCAATCAACATAAGAACCCAGCATGGATTAAACGTTGTCAAAAAGCATGTTGTTTCAACGTCATATTAGTGTCGTAGAATATTGGTTAGGAAATGACCAAATTTCAATGGTCAAATCAACGTCACAACCTGACATTGATTATGTCACACCTGGGTGAAGTCTTGTCTGGGTTTCGTCTGGTTTCATGTTGTCTTGTCATTTCCTGTTTTATTTTGAAAGGTTAACTCTCCCTCTCGTTTCAAGTCACTTTCCCTCCCTCCCTTTTCACTGGTCTGATGTCTCTCCTGATTGCCTGATTGCGCCCACCTGTGTCACCCTCCCTCATTTCTGTTTATAGCTTCTTGTCTCCTCTGCATGAGTGAGTTACCCTTTTTTGTAGTTCATCATAGGTAGTTGTTTTGTTGTTGTTATTAGATTGGTGCAGAAATGTGCTTTTGCCTGTTGTTGTTACTCAAATGTATCAAAGATAGATTTTGTATCCACTTTGTTTTAATCACTCTGTCCAAAGAGATTTCAAAGAAAACTGTTAAAATAAAGCCTGTGTCAATCGTCCCCCTTCTGCACCTGAGTCATTCTCGCCAAGGCTTAACAGATTAAACGTCGTAAAAAGCATGTTGTTTCAACGTTGTATTTGTGTTGTAGAATATTGGTTGGGAAATGACCAAATTTCAATGGTCAAATCAACATAAGAACCCAACATTGATTATACGTCGCCGGAAGGCATGTTTCAACATTGTATTTGTGTCGTAGAATATTATTTTGTAAATAACCAGATTTCAAAGGTCAAATCAACGTCACAACCTGACATTGATTAAATGTCGTCAAAAAGCACGTTGTTTCAACGTTGTATTTGTGTCGTTTGTGTTGGGAAATGACCAAATTTCAATGGTCAAATCAACATAAGAACCCAACATTGATTAAACGTCGTCAAAAAGCATGTTGTTTCAACATTTTATTTGTGTCATAAAATATTGGTTGGGAAATGACCAAATTTCAATTGTCAGATCAACGTCACAACATGACATTGATTAAACGTCGTCAAAAAGCATGTTGTTTCAACGTTGTATTTGTGTTGTAGAATATTGGTTGGGAAATGACCAAATTTCAATGGTCAAATCAACATAAGAACCCAACATTGATTATACGTCGCCGGAAGGCATGTTTCAACATTGTATTTGTGTCGTAGAATATTATTTTGTAAATAACCAGATTTCAAAGGTCAAATCAACGTCACAACCTGACATTGATTAAATGTCGTCAAAAAGCACGTTGTTTCAACGTTGTATTTGTGTCGTTTGTGTTGGGAAATGACCAAATTTCAATGGTCAAATCAACATAAGAACCCAACATTGATTAAACGTCGTCAAAAAGCATGTTGTTTCAACATTTTATTTGTGTCATAAAATATTGGTTGGGAAATGACCAAATTTCAATTGTCAGATCAACGTCACAACATGACATTGATTAAACGTCGTCAAAAAGCATGTTGTTTCAACGTTGTATTTGTGTTGTAGAATATTGGTTGGGAAATGACCAAATTTCAATGGTCAAATCAACATAAGAACCCAACATTGATTATACGTCGCCGGAAGGCATGTTTCAACATTGTATTTGTGTCGTAGAATATTATTTTGTAAATAACCAGATTTCAAAGGTCAAATCAACGTCACAACCTGACATTGATTAAATGTCGTCAAAAAGCACGTTGTTTCAACGTTGTATTTGTGTCGTTTGTGTTGGGAAATGACCAAATTTCAATGGTCAAATCAACATAAGAACCCAACATTGATTAAACGTCGTCAAAAAGCATGTTGTTTCAACATTTTATTTGTGTCATAAAATATTGGTTGGGAAATGACCAAATTTCAATTGTCAGATCAACGTCACAACATGACATTGATTAAACGTCGTCAAAAAGCATGTTGTTTCAACGTTGTATTTGTGTTGTAGAATATTGGTTGGGAAATGACCAAATTTCAATGGTCAAATCAACATAAGAACCCAACATTGATTATACGTCGCCGGAAGGCACGTTTCAACATTGTATTTGTGTCGCAGAATATTATTTTGTAAATGACCAGATTTCAAAGGTCAAATCAACGTCACAACCTGACATTGATTAAACGTCGTCAAAAAGCATGTTGTTTCAACCTTGTATTTGTGTCGTAGAATATTGGTTGGGAAATTACCAAATTTCAATGGTCAAATCAACATAAGAACCCAACATTGATTATACGTCGCCGGAAGGCATGTTTCAACATTGTATTTGTGTCGTAGAATATTATTTTGTAAATGACCAGATTTCAATTGTCAAATCAACGTCACAACCTGACATTGATTAAACGTCGTCAAAAAGCACGTTGTTTCAACGTTGTATTTGTGTTGTAGAATATTGGTTGGGAAATGACCAAATTTCAATGGTCAAATCAACATAAGAACCCAACATTGATTATACGTCGCCGGAAGGCATGTTTCAACATTGTATTTGTGTCGTAGAATATTATTTTGTAAATGACCAGATTTCAAAGGTCAAATCAACGTCACAACCTGACATTGATTAAATGTCATCAAAAAGCACGTTGTTTCAACCTTGTATTTGTGTCGTTTGTGTTGGGAAATGACCAAATTTCAATGGTCAAATCAACATAAGAACCCAACATTGATTAAACGTCGTCAAAAAGCATGTTGTTTCAACATTTTATTTGTGTCATAAAATATTGGTTGGGAAATGACCAAATTTCAATTGTCAGATCAACGTCACAACCTGACATTGATTAAACGTCGTCAAAAAGCATGTTGTTTCAACGTTGTATTTGTGTTGTAGAATATTGGTTGGGAAATGACCAAATTTCAATGGTCAAATCAACATAAGAACCCAACATTGATTATACGTCGCCGGAAGGCATGTTTCAACATTGTATTTGTGTCGAAGAATATTATTTTGTAAATGACCAGATTTCAAAGGTCAAATCAACGTCACAACCTGACATTGATTAAACGTCGTCAAAAAGCATGTTGGTTCAACCTTGTATTTGTGTCGTAGAATATTGGTTGGGAAATTACCAAATTTCAATGGTCAAATCAACATAAGAACCCAACATTGATTATACGTCGCCGGAAGGCATGTTTCAACATTGTATTTGTGTCGTAGAATATTATTTTGTAAATGACCAGATTTCAAAGGTCAAATCAACGTCACAACCTGACATTGATTAAATGTCATCAAAAAGCACGTTGTTTCAACCTTGTATTTGTGTCGTTTGTGTTGGGAAATGACCAAATTTCAATGGTCAAATCAACATAAGAACCCAACATTGATTAAACGTCGTCAAAAAGCATGTTGTTTCAACATTTTATTTGTGTCGTAAAATATTGGTTGGGAAATGACCAAATTTCAATTGTCAGATCAACGTCACAACCTGACATTGATTAAACGTTGTCAAAAAGCATGTTGTTTCAACGTTGTATTTGTGTTGTAGAATATTGGTTGGGAAATGACCAAATTTCAATGGTCAAATCAACATAAGAACCCAACATTGATTATACGTCGCCGGAAGGCACGTTTCAACATTGTATTTGTGTCGCAGAATATTATTTTGTAAATGACCAGATTTCAAAGGTCAAATCAACGTCACAACCTGACATTGATTAAACGTCGTCAAAAAGCATGTTGTTTCAACCTTGTATTTGTGTCGTAGAATATTGGTTGGGAAATTACCAAATTTCAATGGTCAAATCAACATAAGAACCCAACATTGATTATACGTCGCCGGAAGGCATGTTTCAACATTGTATTTGTGTCGTAGAATATTATTTTGTAAATGACCAGATTTCAAAGGTCAAATCAACGTCACAACCTGACATTGATTAAACGTCGTCAAAAAGCATGTTGTTTCAACCTTGTATTTGTGTCGTAGAATATTGGTTGGGAAATTACCAAATTTCAATGGTCAAATCAACATAAGAACCCAACATTGATTATACGTCGCCGAAGGCATGTTTCAACATTGTATTTGTGTCGTAGAATATTATTTTGTAAATGACCAGATTTCAAAGGTCAAATCAACGTCACAACCTGACATTGATTAAATGTCATCAAAAAGCACGTTGTTTCAACGTTGTATTTGTGTCGTTTGTGTTGGGAAATGACCAAATTTCAATGGTCAAATCAACATAAGAACCCAACATTGATTAAACGTCGTCAAAAAGCATGTTGTTTCAACATTTTATTTGTGTCATAAAATATTGGTTGGGAAATGACCAAATTTCAATTGTCAGATCAACGTCACAACATGACATTGATTAAACGTCGTCAAAAAGCATGTTGTTTCAACGTTGTATTTGTGTTGTAGAATATTGGTTGGGAAATGACCAAATTTCAATGGTCAAATCAACATAAGAACCCAACATTGATTAAACGTCGCCAAAAAGCATGTTGTTTCAACATTTTATTTGTGTCATAAAATATTGGTTGGGAAATGACCAAATTTCAATTGTCAGATCAACGTCACAACATGACATTGATTAAACGTCGTCAAAAAGCATGTTGTTTCAATGTCGTATTTGTGTCGTAGAATATTGGTTGGGAAATGACCAATTTCAATAGTCAGATCAACATAAGAACCCAACATTGATTAAATGTCGTCACAAAGCATGTTGTTTCAACGTTGTATTTGTGTAGTAGAATATTGGTTGGGAAATGACCAAATTTCAATTGTCAAATCAACGTCACAACCTGACATTGATTAAACGTCGTCAAAAAGCACGTTGTTTCAACGTTGTATTTGTGTTGTAGAATATTGGTTGGGAAATGACCAAATTTCAATGGTCAAATCAACATAAGAACCCAACATTGATTATACGTCGCCGGAAGGCATGTTTCAACATTGTATTTGTGTCGTAGAATATCATTTTCTAAATGACCAGATTTCAATGGTCAAATCAACGTCACATTGTTTAAATGTCATCAAAAAGCATGTTGTTTCAACGTTGTATTTCTGTCGTAGAACTTTGGTTGGGAAATGACCAAAATTCAATGGTCAAATCAACATCAGAACCCAACATGGATTAAACGTCGTCAGAAAGCACTATGTTTCAATGTCGTATTTGTGTCGTACAATATTGGTTGGGAAATGACCAGATTTCAATGGTCGGATCAAAGTCACAACCTGACATTGATTAAATGTCGTCATTTCGTATTGTCCGTATTGTCCTGTTTAAGAGTGTCACAACATTGCTGTTTACGGCAGACGAACTGCTTTACGGTAGACGAAAACGTGACTGCTGTTGTTGTGTGTTGTTACCGTGCTGGGAAAAAGTTAACCAAACTGCCTAACAGAGCCAGTGCCATCATCAAGGACAGCACCCACCCTGGCTCTGACCTGTTCCACCTGCTGCCCTCTGGGAAGCGCTACAGGTGCATTAAAACCAAAACAAACAGGCTAAAGAACAGCTTCTTCCCCAGGGCCATAACCATCCTGAACGGACTGCCCCATTGTCCCTCATAACTGCCTTCTCTTCGGTGCAATAACCCATTCCACCAACCACCCTGTTTTTTTTGTTTTGTTTTTTTTTCATGTATATTATTCATTTCACACCATATTCATTGCACTTCTACATTTTTTATATTTTTATATATTTGCACATTGTTTTTCTAGCATGCACACATCGCACTGTATGGAATGGCCTCAATCTCGTTACCTTGCGTAATGACAATAAAGCTGATTCTGATTCTGATTCTGATTCTAACAATAAACCCACATAAGAAACCAATAACTCCATCCATCCATCCATCCATCTTCTTCCGCTTATCCGAGGTCGGGTCGCGGGGGCAGCAGCCTAAGCAGGGAAGCCCAGACTTCCCTCTCCCCAGCCACTTCGTCCAGCTCCTCCCGGGGGATCCCGAGGCGTTCCCAGGCCAGCCGGGAGACATAGTCTTCCCAACGTGTCCTGGGTCTTCCTCGTGGCCTCCTACCGGTCGGACATGCCCTAAACACCTCCTTAGGGAGGCGCTCGGGTGGCATCCTGACCAGATGCCCGAACCACCTCATCTGGCTCCTCTCGATGTGGAGGAGCAGCGGCTTTACTTTGAGCTCCCCCCGGATGACAGAGCTTCTCACCCTATCTCTAAGGGAGAGCCCCGCCACCCGGCGGAGGAAACTCATTTCGGCCGCTTGTACCCGTGATCTTGTCCTTTCGGTCATAACCCAAAGCTCATGACCATAGGTGAGGATGGGAACGTAGATCGACCGGTAAATTGAGAGCTTTGCCTTCCGGCTCAGCTCCTTCTTCACCACAACGGATCGATACAGCGTCCGCATTACTGAAGATGCCGCACCGATCCGCCTGTCGATCTCACGATCCACTCTTCCCTCACTCGTGAACAAGAGTTCACGAGTGAAACCAATAACTCGCCCTCGATTATTCTACAGTTATAACGTGATTGGGCAGGCACGCTGTTTACATTGTGGGAAAGCGGACTCAGGTCCGCATGGAGCTGGAAGCCACGCCCCTTCCAGCTCCGCCTGAATTTCGGGAGATTTTCGGGAGAAAATGTGTCCTGGGAGGTTTTCGGGAGAGGCGCTGATGTTCGGGAGTCTCCCGGAAAATCCGGGAGAGTTGGCAAGTATGTGTTAGTTCCCCTTTAAGTGGGCCACCTAAGAAAAATACATGCAGGGAAAAACCTGCATTCATTTGTATTGCACAGCACTCTACATTTGAAACAAATCTCAGAGTAATGGTGTTGTTGACTTTTTGCTCCATTACATGTCAGCAAAATACAATTATTAGCCTACCTGTATCCGCCTGTGTTCACCAAGTTGAAGGGGAGGTGATTTTTCACCATCATTCTCGATAGCTTGCGAGTAATGTTGTCACTCTCCTCCTCACTCATCTCGCTGTGCTCTGCGTCATACCTCGCCATGATAAATGGGTTAACGCTCTGTGCTACAGAGCAAACACTGCCCTGGTCACTCTGGCTGTCATCATCTGAAATAGGATAATGTTAACATTATCTTCATTCACATCTTGCAAGCACTAGTTTATTAGTGAGACCTGCAAACTCTGGAGCGGTGTAGGCTGCAAGATACTGTTAACGTTATCAGACACATTCAAAAAAGGCTAACGTTAACGTTACCGTTAGCCACTGACTATGTTTAGGTAACGTTAGTCTAGCTAGTATTACTGCAGTCCTGGTTGACCATACTTGCCAACCCTCCCGATTCTCCCGGGAGACTCCCGAATTTCAGTGTCCCTTCCGAAAATCTCCCGGGGCAACCGTTCTCCCGAATTTCTCCCGATTTACACCCGGACAACAATATTGGGGCCGTGCCTTAAAGGCACTGCCTTTAGCGTCCTCTCTCACCTGAAAAGGAAACTATTATATATGTCTCAGTTATCCATAGGTTTATTTATAACCTGTAAGTAGGCAGTGTCAGGTTCAAACACTGATGACATCTATTAAACGAGACAAGAAGCAAGGAATTAAACAGAGACAGAATTAAATTGAGCTCAATTTGAGGAGAAATGTCTGGGCTGTACCCTTGCACTGGCGAAAGATTGTACGCCACCTCTTTTTATTTGGACTTAGAACGGCGGGTATGTAAACAGCATACTTGCCAACCTTGAGACCTCCAATTTCGGGAGGTGGGGGGTGGGGGCGGGGTCGGGGGGAGTGGTTGGGGGCGGGGTCGTGGTTCGGGGCGTGGTTAAGAGGGGAGGAGTATATTTACAGCTAGAATTCACCAAGTCAAGTATTTCATATATATATATATATATATATATATATATATATATATATATATATATATATATATATATATATATATCCCCCCGCGACCCCGAAGGGAATAAGTGGTAGAAAATGGATGGATGGATAAATATATATATATATATATATCCCCCCGCGACCCCGAAGGGAATAAGCGGTAGAAAATGGATGGATGGATGGATATATATATATATATATATATATATATATATATATATATATATATATTTATATATAAGAAATAATTTACTTTCAGTGAATTCTAGCTATAAATATATATTTATTTTATTATATATATATATATATATATATATATATATATATATATATATATATATATATATATATATATATATATATATAAGAAATAATTGACTTTCAGTGAATTCTAGCTATATATATATATATTTATCTTATTATATATATATATATATATATATAAAAGAAATACTTGAATTTCAGTGTTCATTTATTTACACATATATACACACATAACACTCATCTACTCATTGTTGAGTTAAGGGTTGAATTGTCCATCCTTGTTCTATTCTCTGTCACTATCTTTCTAACCATGCTGAACTCTGATGATGCATTGCTGTGGGCACGCACAAAAGAGATTTCATCAAATGCACTAGATGGCAGTATTGTCCTGTTTAAGAGTGTCACAACATTGCTGTTTACGGCAGACGAACTGCTTTACTGTAGACCTTGTTTATATTGTTGGAAAGCGGACTCAGGTCCGCATGGAGCTGGAGGGGGCGTGGCCTCCAGCTCGGCCTGAATTTCGGGAGAAAATTTGTCCCGGGAGGTTTTCGGGAGAGGTGCTGAATTTCGGGAGTCTCCCGGAAAATCCGGGAGAGTTGGCAAGTATGGTAAACAGCCATTGTTTTCGGTCACATTAACACAAAAGAAAAAGATGCCTCGGGCTTGGACTGGTCCTGGATCAAGCTTGGGCAGGTCTTGGATCAAAATACATAACCCCTCCCGTCTCCACCCATCGTACACAATGGAATTTTACAAGCCTTTGGCTTGGTGCAACAAAGACAGCCTCTTGTCTGTTCACTCGGAACTCGGAGAACGGAACGTTTTTTGATAATTTACATACCATTTTTCTGACAGGCAGGCACGGAAATATTTCTCGGCGTGTGTTTATTCCAGCCGGCACGTTAATACACTGACACACAACATCCGGATTGCTTCAAAACGACGGCAAGTAGTAATGTCCAAAAACCTAACAGAGACGAAGCAGAAGAACAAAGAAGAAACATGGCGACGACGAGTAAGAAGAAGAAGTACGCTCGCAAGTTCCAAAATGACTGGAAAAAAATAATTTCAGTTCATCCAGGACAGCTCGAAGGAGAAGGGGTCTACTGCCTGCAAATGTTGTAGATCAGACTTCTCCATTGAACACGGTGGCCGAACGGATATACTCATTCATGAACAAATTATGTATATATATATGAGAAATACTTGAAAATATAGACCCCCCCACCCCCCGCTAACCCCCCCACCCCATCTCCCGAATTCGGAGATCTCAAGGTTGGCAAGTATGTGGTTGACATAAGAGGTAACCTTATTTTAGCCTAAAGGCTACAAGTGAGCAGATATGTAAATGAACCGGCAACAGTTAACGTTAGTTACTCACCGGCACTATCACTGGGACTGCAGATTGAAGCAGAGGAAGAGGGGCGTGCTTCGGTCATCTCTGTCGATGCTTCTCCACGACACCTTTCTCTAACCTTCAGGTTAGGTACGTGTTTCAACATGTTTGTTGTACTGCTCCCCTTACAGCAAAGCGAAGCCTGGCCATAATAGCAGATAGCCCTTTCCTCGTCGAATTTCTTAGTAAAGTGAAGCCATGCCTTGGAGCGTTTTTTTCCGGTCCATTGTTGTTGCTGCCCGAAGATGGCACTCCACCCTTTTCCGGGCGAGAACCATGGACTCGGACTTGGAGCTGCTGATTCGCATCCCAGTCGCTTCACACTCGGCTGCGAACCGATCCAGTGAGAGCTGAAGATCCTGGCCATCTCCGGGTTGGGGAGGAGACCCTGGCCCAAGTGGAGGAGTTCAAGTACCTAGGAGTCTTGTTCACGAGTGAGGGAAGAGTGGATCGTGAGATCGACAGGCGGATCGGTGCGGCGTCTTCAGTAATGCGGACGCTGTATCGATCCGTTGTGGTGAAGAAGGAGCTGAGCCGGAAGGCAAAGCTCTCAATTTACCGGTCGATCTACGTTCCCATCCTTACCTATGGCCATGAGCTTTGGGTTATGACCGAAAGGACAAGATCACGGGTACAGGCGGCCGAAATGAGTTTCCTCCGCCGGGTGGCGGGGCTCTCCCTTAGAGATAGGGTGAGAAGCTCTGCCATCTGGGGGGAGCTCAAAGTAAAGTCACTGCTCCTCCACATCGAGAGGAGCCAGATGAGGTGGTTCAGGCATCTGGTCAGGATGCCACTCGAACGCCTCCCTCGGGAGGTGTTTAGGGCACGTCCAACCGGTAGGAGGCCACGGGGAAGACCCAGGACACGTTGGGAAGACTATGTCTCCCGGCTGGCCTGGGAACGCCTCGGGGAGGAGCTGGACGAAGTGGCTGGGGAGAGGAAAGTCTGGGCTTCCCTGCTTAGGCTGCTGCCCCCGCGACCCGACCTCGGATAAGCGGAAGAAGATGGATGGATGGATGTTGTTGCTGCTTCTGTATCTGCCGCCGAATGACTGAGCTACGTCATTTCCTGTGGCACGGGATTCGTTCCTAGGGATTCGAATAAAGAACCAAATCTTTTTCTTTACTATAGTGGCTTTGATAACTATAGGGATTTGAATCCATGGAATCGGTTCTTTTCTTATCGAACGATCGGTAGAACCGGTTTCGAACTCATCCCTAGTCCCGATACCAATATTTTGGCACCGGTACCAAAATGTATTTCGATACTTTTCGAAATAAAAGGGACCACAAAGAAAATAGCTTTATTTTAACAAAAAATGTTAGTGTACATGAAACATATGTTTATTATTGCAATTTAGTCCTTAAATAAAATAGTGAACATACTAGACAACTTGTCTTTTAGTAGTAAGTAAACAAACAAAGGCTCCTCATTAGTCTGCTGACGTATGCAGTAACATATTGTGTCATTTATCATTCCATTGTTTTGTCAACATTATGAGGGACAAACTGTAAAAAAAATATTATTAATCTACTTGTTCATTTACTGTTAATATCTGCTTACTTTCTCTTTCAACATGTTCTATCTACACTACTGTTAAAATGTAATAATCAATTATTCTTCTCTTCTTTGATACTTTACATTAGTTTTGGATGGTACCACACATTTAGGTATTGTTGCGTCCGACCACTCTTCCTCTCAGGGAATACAAGTCACTGGTCAATCCCAAATTCTTTCAGATGACATATATGTTGAGTAAGAAGGACCATCAAGACAGAATTGGAATATTATCAAGTTTTACTAGAGCTTTAGGAGACCAGTCCTTACAAATGCGCTAATACCAGCATTCAGAAGTGGTCTGAAAATCAAACGGGAAGAGACAACTTATTGAATACGAAAACAGCCGCCACCCTGTCCAGAAAGAAATACAGCCTCATTGTTCTAATACAGATAAGATAAAAAAGGAGTACTCCAACTCCCACATTCCAAAGCTTCAAGGTAAAACACAGAGTTTAATTGCGGACATAAGATACAAGCAAAAAGTGTACACATGGGAACATATTAGCTGCTTTAAACATGACTATGAATAAAGAAAGAATTCTTAAAAATATATGCATTCTCCACAGTATCAATCCGATATCAAGTCATTACAGGATCATACATTGGTCATATTCAAAGTCCTCATTTGTCCAGGGACGTATTTACTGAGTATATAAACATAATATACATTTAAAAAAACGATGCTACAAAATATCGATGTGATCATAGTAGTATCGACCAGATACACTCCTGTACTTGGTATCATTACAGTAGATGTCAGGTGTAGATCCAACCATGGCGTTTGTTTACATTGTGACGCCGGTGAGCTAATGTGCAGTGAGGCATGTTTAGCTATTCCTCGTCCTCCAGTGATAATGCGACTTGTAAGAAACTTAATTTATTTGTCGCCATGGAGACGAGGATTTGTGATTTAGAAGTAGCTAAAACACTACAGACTGGATGTTTCAGTGTTATAACTTCACTTTTATCTTTAGTTTTTGAGCCAAATTGCATCCGTTCTCCATTTTCTGTCTACACACTGTGTCTGCTTGTAAGTACTCCGTGTGTGCACGCTGCCGAACATGCCCCTCTGCTCGTAAAACCAGCAATCTCACAATGTGAAGACGAATGGGGGGGGCTGACTTTTCAGAGGCGGTATAGTACTGAATATGATTAATTAATACCACGGTACTTTACCAATACCGGTATACCGTACAACCCGAATGAAAAGTAAACATTTTACATGGAAAGTCACATTTTTACAAGAAAAACTCCGCGTTTTACAAAAGCAACCAAAGTACTGATGATTTTGGAAAATGTCATAATTCACTGGATAGTCGGATTCATCACTTTTTTAAAGCTTTGATCAATAATTATAAACCGTTGTCACAAAAGCTCAGCAGTTTTAATTTTAAAAAAAATAACCCAACCGTGACCTCAAACGGGCTAACTGTCCATCTAAGGACACATGCATCGATCTAGACGTCTGAAAAGTGCTGACATTGCAGTTTTTTTGCCCGTCCTCTGTTGGAGCTCTTATTGGCTTTTGGTGGCGCTAACATGCGCACGCCTTGGTCAACACGTTTCCCTCCGGCAGGTTTGGTTTATTATCATCAGTCATCAGAGAGAGAGAGAGAGAGAGAGAGAGAGATCAGAAGGCATGAGAAAAAGTATCTGCATTTGATTGTTTACATTTGATTATTAACAATCCGGGAAGGGTGTTAGTTTAGGGTTGTAGCTGCCTGGAGGTGTACTTTTATTGCGGTTTTGAAGGAGGATAGAGATACCCTTTCTTTTATACCTGTTGGGAGCGCATTCCACATTGATGTGGCATAGAAAGAGAATGAGTTAAGACCTTTGTTAGATCGGAATCTGGGTTTAACGTGGTTAGTGGAGCTCCCCCTGGTGTTGTGGTTAATGGCGGTAAAGTTAAGGAAGTAGTTTGACATGTACTTCGGTATCAGGGAGGTGTAGCGGATTTTATAGACCAGGCTCAGTGCAAGTTGTTTTACTCTGTCCGCCACCCTGAGCCAGCCCACTTTGGAGAAGTGGGTAGGAGTGAGGTGGAATCTGGGGTGGAGGTCTAGAAGTAATCTGACTAGCTTGTTCTGGGATGTTTGGAGTTTAGATTTGAGGGTTTTGGAGGTGCATGCGTAATCTAAAAAGGGTTGAACGAGAGTTCCCGCCAGAATCCTCACGGTGCTTTTGTTGACCAGAGAGGAGATTCTATAGGGAAATCTCGTTCGTTGATTGACCTTTTTGATTACCTTGGTTGCCATTTTATCACGGGAAAGATTAGCCTCTAGAATGGAACCTAGGTAGGTGACCTCATCTTTCCTGGTGATAACAATGTCATCCACTTTTATAGTGAAGTCATTGACTTTCTTAAGGTTGATGTGGGACCCAAACAGGATGGATTCTGTTTTACTCAAGTGTATGGATAGCTTGTTGTCAGCGAGCCAGGTGCAAGTTCTACAGAGCTCAGCACTGAGGATTTTCTCCACCTGTGACTTGTCCTTGTCTGATACCAGCAAGGCCGAGTCATCCGCAAACAAGAACAATTCACAGTCGCATGCCGAAGACAAGTCGTTTATGTATATTAGGAACAGTAAAGCCCCCAATACACTGCCTTGGGGGACTCCACAGCTTACTGAGAGGGGGAGGGGGACACGGTGCCGTTCACCTCTACCACCTGTTCCCTTCTCTCCAAGTAAGATTGCATCCAGCTCGATGAGGTTTTGTCAAATCCGATTGCTCTGAGCTTATCCAACAGTATAGCGTGGTTAACGGTGTCAAAGGCCTTCTGAAGGTCCAGCATGACCATGCCGCAGTATCTGCCCGCGTCCAACTCATGTTTGATGTGGTCGGTCAGATAGAGAAGGCATGTGTCAGTGGAGTGGTTAGTTCTGAAGCCGGATTGGAATTTGTACAATTTGGACAACCTGTGCGAACGGTCTTTGATGGTTTCCATGCGTCCTGTGTACACATTTCGTTAATTTTGTGTGTGTGCTAAAGCAAAAACAGAAACTATCTCAGAAAACATCACGGCACTGCAGCGCATTGTTGCGTCTGGAATGATCCGGGCGCAAGAAAATGCATATTGTAAGATGTTTTTTTCATATAGGACTGTATATTTTACAATGACCGTAATTTCCGGACTATAGAGCGCACCGGGATATAAGCCGCACTGTCCCGGCCAGGGCGGATTTCAATGGGCCCTCATCTTTGCGCTCTGCTTGCCGCGCCTCGGGACGTGCCTACGGCCGCGTCACGCCCACATGCCGGCAAGGCTGTGGGCGATCAGCAATCAGCGCACCTGGACCTGATGAGAGGGAGCTGTATAAAGGACCAGTGGACCCAAGGATCTATGCGGGAACTTAGTTTACCCTTTGTGTACCGTAAGCCGAAGCCTTATGCTCTCTCTCTCTCTCTCTCTCTCTCTCTGCGTTTTCCCTCCGTGTCTGACGTCCTTGTTTGCTCTCCCGTAGTTCTTTCCCGAGTCTTACCCGTGGTTTCCCCTGTGGTTTTGGACTGCCTTCCTTGATCCTCGACCCTTGCCTGGACACGGACCTTGTCTCTTCTCTCCTGCCCTGGATCATCTGTCTGCCCCATGGACTTCCTTGTTCCTTCGCTGTCGACAACACTTGGTAACACACAGCCGACGGCGTTTCTGGGTGTTGTTGATAGACGGTTTTCGCCTTGCATAGGAGAGTTTTAACTTGCACTTACAGATGTAGCGACCAACTGTAGTTACTGACAGTGGGTTTCTGAAGTGTTCCTGAGCCCATGTGGTGATATCCTTTACACACTAATGTCGCTTGTTGATGCAGTACAGCCTGAGGGATCAAAGGTCACAAGCTTAGCTGCTTACGTGCAGTGATTTCTCCAGATTCTCTGAACCCTTTGATGATATTACGGACCGTAGATGGTGAAATCCCTAAATTCCTTGCAACAGCTGGTTGAGAAAGATGTTTCTTAAACTGTTCAACAATTTGCTCACGCATTTGCTGACAAAGTGGTGACCCTCGCCCCATCCTTGTTTGTGAATGACTGAGCATTTCATGGAACCTACTTTTATACCCAATCATGGCACCCACCTGTTCCCAATTAGCCTGCACACCTGTGGGATGTTCCAAATAAGTGTTTGATGAGCATTCCTCAACTTTATCAGTATTTATTGCCACCTTTCCCAACTTCCTTGTCACGTGTTGCTGGCATCAAATTCTAAAGTTAATGATTATTTGCAAAAAAAGTTTGAACATCAAATATGTTGTCTTTGTAGCATATTCAACTGAATATGGGTTGAAAATGATTTGCAAATCATTGTATTCCGTTTATATTTACGTCTAACACAATTTCCCAACTCATATGGAAACGGGGTTTGCACCCTAAGATTTTTTTTGTTAAAATGAATCCAATAATGCCATTTTTTGTGGTGCCCTTTATTTAGAAAATTATCGAAATTTCGGCACCAAAATATTGGTATCGAGACAACCCAGCGTGATTGGTTATTTGCTGTTTGGTGGTGAGTTCAGTAAAGTTGGTAATTGGAGCATTGACACAAGGGTTATTTTTGTATTGTTAGTGGACTGGAGCAGCAGTGTTACACGAGCAGTTGGAGGATCTCAGACACTTAATAACGTGGTCTTTAGAAAAGGTCATTGAGGTTTTTTTTTCACCAGGATTATTACATTTCAGCTTGGAGCTGAAAGTTAATAATGCGGTCCATTGAGAGGACATAATACCCTTTAAAAAAAAAAGCGTGGGCTTGTATTTATTAAGTTTTTACAGGTGGGATCTTCAAGACAGAAGACGAAATATTACTTCTTTTTTTTTTTGCAAGGTGGGTGTATTTTTGGGGTTGTCTGCACAAAAGTCTCACTTTCACTTTGGTCTCCAAGGTGTTAAAGGCTCATCTTTGTGAGGACTTCAGGTTCCAAGGGGGTTCTTTCTCAGCCGCCTCCTCTCACACCTTACCTTCAAGGTCACCCGGGACTTATTTGCCACGTGCGTCGTGTGCAGCCAAGTCAGACACCGTCCTCCATTTATTTATTTTTTTTTTTTGCAAAGCCCAACACGACCACAGGGAAGGCTTTCGCCGTCCTTGTACAGGTTAGGGTTGGGGTTAAAGGGTTAGGGTTAGGGTTAGAGGGTTAGAGGGTTAGAGGGTTAGGGTTAGGGTTAGAGGGTTAGAGGGTTAGGGTTAGGGTTAGGGTTAGAGGGTTAGAGGGTTAGAGGGTTAGAGGGTTAGGGTTAGGGTTAGGGTTAGAGGGTTAGAGGATTAGGGTTAGGGTTAGAGGGTTAGAGGGTTAGAGGGTTAGGGTTAGGGTTAGAGGGTTAGAGGATTAGGGTTAGGGTTAGGGTTAGGGTTAGAGGGTTAGAGGGTTAGGGTTAGGGTTAGAGGGTTAGGGTTAGGGTTAGGGTTAGAGGGTTAGAGGATTAGGGTTAGGGTTAGGGTTAGAGGGTTAGAGGGTTAGGGTTAGGGTTAGAGGGTTAGAGGGTTAGGGTTAGGGTTAGAGGGTTAGAGAATTAGGGTTAAAGGGTTAGAGGGTTAGAGGGTTAGGGTTAGGGTTAGAGGGTTAGAGGGTTAGGGTTAGGGTTAGGGTTACTTTCTGTTTTAACACGTTCTATCTACACTGGGCTGAACGTGGAAGATGATTCCCCATGAGAGGAGGCTGAAGTTAAAATCCAGGTCTACATTTCCAATAAAGCTCCTACTGAAGAACACCATCTCCCACTGGAATCAATTATACGTTGGAAATATGGTTTCCCGCCCCTGCTGCCCTCATAAAAAGTTACATTTTCTAAAAGCGATAACTTCGACAAGAACTAGCTTTTGTCACCATTAGTGATTAACAGGACATTGTTCTAAGTGTCCACGTTTAAAAAACAAAACAAAAAAATACTAATTATGTTGCATGAAAATTGCTTGTGGGAAATCAGTCAATATAATGTTGTTACAATGGGATAATGTAGTATCTGTTAACAGTGGATACAACCAGTTTTATAGTGCTTAGTAGGGTTATTTTGGTACTGGTACCAAACATGTATTTCGATACTTTTCTAAGTAAAAGGGACCACAAAAAATGGCTTTATTTTAATTAAAAAAATCTTAGGGTACATTAAACATATGCTTATTATTGCAATGTAATCCTTAAATAAAATAGTGAACATACCAGACAACTTGTCTTTCAGTAGTAAGTAAACAAACAAAAGCTCCTATTTAGTCTGCTGACATATGCAGTAACACATTGTGTCATTTATCTACCTATTATTTTGTCAACATTATAAAGGACAAGCTGTAAAAATTGATTATTAATCCACTTGTTCATTTACTGTTAATATCTGCTTACTTTCTGTTTTAACACGTTCTATCTACACTTCTGCTAAAATGTAATAATCACTTATTCTTCTGTTATTTGGATGCTTCACATTAGTTTTGGATGATACCACACATTTAGGTATCGATCCGATACCAAGTTACTGGATCATACATTGGTCATATTCAAAGTCCTCACGTATTTCCTGAGTTTGTAAACATAATATCTGATTTTTTTTTTTAAAGGAAAAAAGATTTTGTGACGATAAAAATATTGATGTAATCATAGTAGTATCGACTAGACATGCTATTGTACTTGGTATCAGTACAGTGGATGTCAGGTGTAGATCCGACCATGGCGTTTGTTTACATTCAGGTGCGCTATCTTTTGTTATCTTTACTTTTTTTGGCCAAAATGCGTCCGTTCTCCCTTTTCTGTCTACACACTGTGTCTGCTTGTAAGTACTCTGTGTGTGCGCGCTGCCGAACATGCTCCTCTGCTCGTAAAACCAACAATGTCACGTGACGTGACGACGCGTCGCCATGCCCGTTAAAAAAATAAAAAAATAAAAAAATTAGGAACCCATCCAGCCATCCATCCATTTTCTACCGCTTGTCCCTTTTGGGGTCGTGGGGGGCTGGAGCCTATCTCAGCTGCATTCGGGCGGTAGGCGAGGTTCACCCTGGACTAGTCGCCACCTCATCGCAGGGCCAACACAGATAGACAGAACAGGTATACTTTTCAAACAGAGTATAGTACCATTCTTGATTAATTAGTACCGCGCTACTATACTAGTACCGTGTGGAGGGGGGCGTGGCCTGCGGGCCTGCCGCGGAACGGGGTGTGCCAGGACCGGCCTCGAAGACAGCGACAGTTGAGTAGATGGCCCAGGTGGGCCTTGTTATCTGATCACCTTTCGCCTTTATTAGCAGCAGCCGGCATGAGACACGCAGTTGGAGTTGGAGTGGGAGCCAGAGAGAGAGAGAGACACGAACAAAGAGAAAGACATTTTGCTGGAAAGGAAAAGCTTCTCCAAATTTATGCAAATAAATCAGTGTTGTACCCTGAAATCCGGGCTCTCGTTGCAGTGTGTGGTGGTACGAGGAACCACATTTGTGTCGACAACACAGCTCTGTCGACCCCACTTTGATATGAAATGTGAGAGTCAAGATGGCCCGTTTATGTTGACACGTTAACTTCGTCTTTACCACTAAGTAGCACCATAACTACTGCCTAATTTGAAACCTATTAAAACTTCCTGTTCAGTGCAACGCAGGCTTCAAAATAAAAGCATTGCGATAAGAATCCTGTGTTTTAACCAAACGCACAACGTAATAATCAGCCATTGTACAAGTGCATGGAGACACAATATATAGCAGACTTTAACGTGTCGCACTGGGCCATGTAGTTCTAGTCGGCACTCAAGCAGCAGCATGCCCGACAGCCGTTGACACATGGCCTTTTTTTCTGGGAGCGTTACATATGCTAATGAGCTCATTTCATAATCGTCAAGCACGCTGCCAACACACTTCCTGGTGAGAGATGGTGATAGTTGCATTGCATGATTGTTCCCTCGCGACTCCTTCCCCGCTCGTTTGTCACACCTTTCCCCCTTCAGAGGCTTCGAGGCTAACACGGCCGCTGGGCCGAGCGAACGCGTCGTCGGATTCAATAAGAGGGAACAAAAGCATGCGGCAAACACGCCGGCAGGGTGTGGAATGAATGCAGTATGAGCGCCGTCAAGAGGGGGCGGGGGGTGTCAGGTGGGGGGTGTCAGGGAGCAGGACTGATGAGGAGGAGGAGGAGGAGGAGGACCCCACCCCAAGTGGAAATGTTGGAAGCACAGTGGAGGAAGGAGGAGACATGTGGTGCTGATGAATGAAGGCTGCAGGGGGGTGGGTTGGGGGGCGGGGTTGAAGAAAATGAAGGAGAAGAAGGTGAGGAAGGAGAAGAATTATACAAAAGAGGAGGAGGAGGAGGAGGGAAAGAAGAAAATGAGAAAAGAAGAGAAGAAGACTAAAAAGAAGAACGTGAAGAAGATTGAAAACAAGAAAAAGAAGATGTAGATAAATGAAGAGAAAGAAGAAAAAGACGAACATGAATAAGAAAGAGAAGAAGAGTGAGAAGAATGACAAAAAGAAGACGAATGAGAAAAAAGAAGACAAAGATGAAAGACAAAAAGAAAAAGAAAAAAGAGGAGAATATTATTAATGAGAAGAAGACAAAGGCAAGTGAAAAAGAAAGATGAAGAAAAATGAGGAAAAGAATAGGAAGAAAAAGGCAAATGAAAAAAGTCCATTCAAAAATTCAAAGATGAAAAAAAATGAGAAAAATAAGAAAAAGACAAATGAAAAAAGAAGAGGAAGAAAATGAGGAAAAAAAGAAAAAAACTAATGAAAAACAAAGATGAAGAGACATGACAAAAAGAAGAAGAATAAGACAAATGAAAAAAAAAGATGAAAAAAATAGAAAGAGAAGAAAAAGACAAATGAAAAACGAAGGTGAAAAAAAATAGAAAAAGAAGAAAAAGACAAATGAAAAAAGGAGAAGACAAAGACAAATGTGGAAAAGAAGAAAAAGAGGACAAATAAGGCGGAAATAGGAAGAATTAGGACAAAGTAAGACAAGAAGACAAGTGAGGAAAAAAAGAAAGAAAAGAAGACAAATGAGGAAAAAGGAGTAAAAATTAGAAACAGAAGAAAAAGACGAATGAAAAAAGAAAAGGAAGAAAAATGAGAAAAGAAGAAAAAGGCAAATGAAAAACGGAGATGAAGAACAATTAGAAAAAGACAAAAAAGACAAATGAAAAAAGAAGATGAAGAAAAATGAGAAAAAGAAGAAAAAGGCAAATGAAAAAAGAAGATGAAGAAAAATGAGAAGAAGAGGAAAAAGGCAAATGAAAAACGAAGATAAAGAAAAATTTGAAAATTTGAAAAAGGCAAATAAAAAACGAAGAGGAAGAAAAATGAGAAAAAGAAATATAGGAAGAAAAAGACAAATGAAAAAAGAATATGAAAAAAATAGAAAGAGAAGAAAAAGACAAATGAAAAACGAAAATGAAGAAAAATGAGAAAAAGAAGAAAAAGACGAATGTGGAAAAGAAGAAAAAGAGGACAATTAAGACAAAAATAGGAAGAATTAGAACAAAGTAAGTTAAGTGAGAAAAAAAGAAAGAAAATAAGACAAATGAGGAAAAAAGAAAGAATAGACGAATGAGAAAAAGAAAACCAAGATGGAAGAGAAAAAGACAAAAGAGGAGAAGAAGATTAATGAAAATAAGACAAAGACAAAAGAAAAAGGAAGATGAAGGAAAATGACAAAAAGTAGAAAAAGGCAAATAAAAAACAAAGAAGAAGAAAAATTAGAAAAAGAAGAAAAAGGCAAATGAAAACCGAAGAGGAAGAAAAATGAGAAAAAAAGTAAAAGACAAATGAAAAAAAGAAGAAGACAAAGACAAATGTGGAAAACAAGAAAAAGAGGACACATAAGACGAAAATAGGAATAATTAGGGCAAAGTATGACAAGAGGACAAGTAAGAAAAAAGAAAGAAAACAAGACAAATGAGGAAAAAAGAAAGAAAAGTCGAATGAGAAAAAAAGAGAACAAAGACAAAAGAAAAAGACAAAAGAGGAGAAGAAGATTGATGTGAAGAAGACAAAGACAAATGAAAAAGGGAGATGAAGACAAATGAGAAACAGAAGAAAAAGACGAATGAAAAAAGAAAAGGAAGAAAAAATGAGAAAAAGAAGAAAAAGGCAAATGAAAAACGGAGATGAAGAAAAATGAGAAAAAGAAGAAAAAGACAAATGAAAAAAGGAGAAGACAAAGATGAATGTGGAAAAAAAGAAAGAAGACAAATAAGACGAAAATAGGAAGAAAAAGACAAATGAAAAAAGGAGAAAACAAAGATGAATGTGGAAAAAAAGAAAGAAGACAAATAAGATGAAAATAGGAAGAATTAGTACAAAGTAAGACATGAAGACAAGTTAGAAAAAAAGACAAAAGAGGAAAAAAGAAAGAAAAGACAAATGAGTAAAAAGGAAAACAAAGACAAAAGAGAAAAAGACAAAAGAGGAGAACAAGATTGATATGAAGAAGACAAAGACAAATGAAAAAGGGAGATGAAGAAAAATGAGAAAAATAAGAAAAAGGCAAATAAAAAACAAAGAGGAAGAAAAATTAGAAAAAGAAGTAAAAGACAATTGAAGAAAAGGAGAAGACAAAGACGAATGAGGAAAAGAAGAACAAGAGGACAAATAAGACGAAAATAGGAAGAACTAGGAAAAAGAAAGACAAGAAGACAAGTGAGAAAAAAATAAAGCAGTGCCGCTGCGGTCCATCTCTGCAAAGAGTGTCAAGCAGGCGCTGTTTCAGGTCATCTCCTGAGTCGGAATCTTGAAAGACATTCTGACTGACCAGGGCACGTCATTTATGTCACGTACGGTGAAAGAGCTGTACGGACTATTGGGTATCAAGTCTATTCGGACCAGCATTTACCACCCGCAGACCAACGGGCCGGTGGAGAGGCTGAATAAGACTCTGAAATCCATGATCCGTAAGTCTGTGCACAAAGATAAGCCTAATTGGGATAAATGGTTAGATCCTCTGTTGTTTGCAGTGCGGGAGGTTCCCCAGGCCTCCACGGGGTCCTCCCCCTTTGAGTTATTGTTTGGCAGGGAGCCGCGCAGGATTCTGGACCTAGTTAAGGAAAGCTGGGAGGAAGGTCCGAGCCCCAGTAAAAATCAAATTCAATACGCCCTGGACCTGAGAGCAAAACTCAACACACTGGGTCACTTATCACGTGAGAATCTGCTCCAAGCCCAGGAACGTCAGCAGCGCCTGTACAACAGACGAACGCAACTGAGGAAATTTTCACCGGGAGATAAAGTGCTTGTGTTGCTTCCAACGTCCAGCTCCAAATTACTCGCCAAGTGACAAGGGCCCTTCGTGGTCACACGACGAGTAGGTGATGTTCATTATGAGGTTGGGCGACACAAATATACCACCTCAACCTCCTTAAATTATGGAGGGACGCGGAGCTTGTTTCTATGATGAGGGCGATAGAGGAGAGCGAGGAGCTGGGTTTGGAGGTTCCCCGTTCCACCCAGCCCTCTCCTCTCCTCTGTGATGACCAGCTCACACCGTCCCAGAGAGCAGATGTCGCCATGTTGCAGCGACGTTTTGCCGATGTGTTCTCCCCCCGGCCAGGCCGCACAAACCTCATTCAGCATCACATAGAGACCATGTGGCGTGGCGGTGCGGTCCCGGCCCTATCGGCTACCCGAACACAAACGCAAAGTGGTTCGGGAGGAATTTAAATCTATGTTGGAGTTGGGGATAATAGAAGAGTCACACAGTGCTTGGTGCAGCCCCCTAGTTCTGGTGGGTAAGAAAGATGGGTCTGTACGGTTCTGTGTGGATTACCGAAAGGTAAATGATGTGTCACGGTTTGATGCCTACCCAATGCCCCGGGTCGAGGAGCTCCTGGATCGGCTGAGCACTGCTCGTTTTTTCACGACACAGGATTTAACCAAGGGCTACTGGCAGATTCCCTTGTCTCCAGAGTCCAAGGAAAAAACGGCGTTCTCCACTCCGGAAGGTTTGTACCAATTTGTGACACTTCCGTTCAGCTTGTTCGGCTTGTTCGGTGCGCCCGCCACATTCCAGCGCCTCATGGACCGGGTGCTGCGTCCCCACGCTGCATATGCTGCCGCCTACCTGAATGATGTCATCATCCAGAGTGGCAGCTGGGCGGAGCATGTGCAGAGGGTGGGGGCGGTGCTCGAGTCCCTGAGGCAGGTAGGGCTCACCGCCAACACGGTGAAGTGCACGGTTGGCCGGAGGGAGGTACAGTATCTGGGGTACCACTTGGGAGGAGGGCAGGTGCGTCCGCAAGTAGACAAGACAGCAGCAATTGCGGCCTGTCCGACTCCCAAGACAAAAAAAGAGGTGAGGCAGTTTTTGGGGCTGGCGGGTGACTACCGGAGGTTCATCCCCCGGTTTGCGGACCTGACCAGCCCACTAACTGACCTCACCCAAAGGGTGCTTCAGAGCTGGTCCGGTGGATGGAGCAGTGCCAGCAGGCGTTTGAGAAGGTTAAAAAGGCCCTCTGCAGGGAGACCATCCTACACATGCCTGATTTTTCTGTTCCATTCTGTTTGCAGGCTGACGCGTCGGGCAGAGAGCTGGGGGCTGTTTTGTCCCAGCAGGTGGGGGGCGTTGACCGCCCTGTGTTGAACATCAACCGGAAGCGCTCGGACCGGGAGGCGAGGTACAGCTCGGTGGAGAGGAAGTGCTTCGCTATCCGGTGGGCGGTCGGTGCCCTCCGGTATTACCTGTTGGGGTGCTCATTCAGCCTCTGCTCGGACCACAAACCCCTCCAGTGGCTCCACCGTATGAAGGATGCCAACGCGCGGATCACCCGTTGGTATCTAGCATTACAACCCTTCAACTTCAGAGTGATCCACAGGCCGGGGGCACAGATGGCCGTGGGCGCAGATGGCCGTGGCCGACTTCCTCTCCCGCTCCCATACGGAGGGGACGGGGGGAAGTTGGTGCGGCTGGACTGCTTCTGGTAGTGGTTTGCGCGCCTGCTGCGAAGTGGGGTGTGTAGGGGATCGGCTTAGAAGCACAGCTGGCAGGTGATTCGATTGCCCCAGCTGTGGCTGATCATCTAATCACCTGCCATTCTTATCGGTAGCGGTCGGGGCCATGCAACACCAGTTGGGGCAGACGCTGGACACACATGCTGGAGGTAAAAACTGTATTTAAGGTTTGTAATATCATACAGAGTAACACCATGACACTGTCTATTTCCTGCAAGATGCCTCACTTCGGTCTCTAACAAGGCAGGCAATGACTGAGACCGAGACCCAAAGTCACAGGTAGAGGAGTAATATATGCATGGAATGGCAAAAAAAACAAAATCAGTAAGATTTAAAATTCCAGCGGTATGCTTTAACATCCAATGTGCAACGATTTTTTAATACAAGTCCCTAGGAAGTCAGTTAACCTCTGTAGAGTTCTCTAGCACGGCGAACAGGCGGGACCTAACGAGGGTCGACTCGTTTTTTATTGAGGCTCGCTCTGAGGCCAGGCGAGTCGATGAGAGAGAATTGCCGATGAAGAAAGCGGCTTCAGGCCGCCATTAAGGAACACGAGTGGAAGGCGCAAAGGTTCATTACAGCACGCCACTTAGGGGAAGCCTCGTCTAAGGTGGTGAGTATTAAAAAATGCGTCTCATTAAGTCCTGGAAAGACCAGCGTGGGGGTACACCGGGTCCTACCTGGTCCGGGAGCCTCATTAAAGCCGATGTTCACTCTCATCCAGGCTGATAATAAATTAAAGATGTGCCGAGAAGACAAAATGGCAGCCAAATGCTGACAATGGGATCCTGATTAAAGACAGAGATTCTCATCTCTGGTGAGAGAATGAAGGATATCATGCCAATTGAAATGTCCAGGGTCCTGCTGTGGCCATCATAAATAGCTTAATTAAGTGTGTTGAGGCACTTTTTTTTAACATTCTTCACAGCTCCTCAAGTGTGGAAGAAAGTGAAAGTTATTAATTTGACGCTGGCTGTTCAAACTCCTCCTCTCCGGCAGGTGTTGCAAACCACAGTCTGCCAAGAACAAAACAAAAACAGTTTCTTCCCTCAAGCTATCAATCTGATGAACGCTGTGAAATAACTCTGGAACTAATCTGTCACTCTTTTCACCACTGCACCATTACCGTATTTCCCGGACCATAGGGTAAAGCGGATTATAAGGCGCAATGCTGATAAGCGGGTCTAGTCAGGTCTATTTTCATACAAAAGACGCAAGGAGTCATAGTATTAATATTATCCATCCATCCATCCATCTTCTTCCGCTTATCCGAGGTCGGATCGCCGGGGCAGCCACTTTGTCCAGCTCCTCCCGGGGAATCCCGAGGCGTTCCCAGGCCAGCCGGGAGAGATAGTCTTCCCAACGTGCCCTGGGTCTTCCCCATGGCCTCCTACCGGTCAGACGTGCCTGAAACACCTCCCTAAGGAGGCGTTCAGGTGGCATCCTGACCAGATGCCCGAACCACCTCATCTGGCTCCTCTCAAAGTGGAGGAGCAGCGTCTTTACTTTGAGCTCCTCCCGGATGACAGAGCTTCTCACCCTATCTCTAAGGGAGAGCCCCGCCACCTGGCGGAGGAAGCTGTTGCGTTTGGACCAGTTGTTCCTCCCAGGGAATTCAAGTTGCTGGTCGCTCCCAAGCTCTTTGTGACACGTACAGCTGAGTAGAAGAACCACCAGAGACAGAATAGGTATTTTGTAATTTTATTTCCAAAGCCTTGGAAACAGAATGAGACCAGTCCAGCATAGAACATTCAATCGCGCAGCTAAGATGGTCTGATCTAAAATATGGAAACCTTCTCTTCTATAAAGTGTCTCTCGCTCCCACCCTCGTTGTCTCTCTTTCCAGCCCAAACACATGCCCATTGTCCTCCACAGCTGGGCACAGGAACAGAAAAGGAAAAGGAGTATCTGTCCTCCTTACATTCCTAAAGTCAAGGTTAGCACACAGTACTTGCAGACAACCAAAAGACCACAATTGGAAGAAGAACACTAGCTGTTTTGTAATATGACTATGAAAATAAAGAAGTAACACTTAAATACGGATATATGTAAATATCTGCCTCCGACAAAGCTCATTTCGGCCACTTGTACCCGTGATCTTGTCCTTTCGGTCATAACCCAAAGTTCATGACCATAGGTGAGGATGTGAACGTAGATCGGCCGGTAAATTGAGAGCTTTGCCTTCCGGCTCAGCACCTTCTTCACCACAACGGATCGATACAGCGTCCGCATTACTGAAGACGCCGCACCGATCCGCCTGTCGATCTCATGATCCACTCTTCCCTCACCCGTGAACAAGACTACGAGGTACTTGAACTCCTCCACTTGGGGAAAGATCTCTATTATTATTATTTGTTTCTAAATGTGGTCTACATAACATATAATGGTGGCTTTTTGGTCAAAATGTTGCATAGATGATGTTTTACGTATCATCTTCAAGCCGCTTTCTGACAGTCGTTTTGTGGGCAGGTCTTATTTACGTGGCTCACCTTGTCCCCGTCATCTTTGTTGTAGCGGTGTAGCGTGCCAGGACGGGAGTGAAAGAAGTGTCAAAAGATGGAGCTAACTGTTTTACTGACATTCAGACTTTACTTCAATCAATAATAAGCAGCATCTCCTCATCCGTGGCTCACTTGTGCAACAACAAGGCCGGAAATGTGTCCCGTGAAAAAACGTCCGAGCGGAACTCTCTAATAACTAAAGTTCCTTGGGTGCATAATGTAAAGTCACTACACCGGTATGTTTTAGCGCTTTCATGGCGAGTTTACTGACAGATACAAGTAAGAACTTTACACTACTTTATATTAGAAATGGCATCTATCTTCCCTTACAGGAAGATAGAAAAAAAAGAAGAAGTTTATCGACTAAGGGATCGGCACGTACTACAGTGGCAGTTTTCAGGACTTATGCAGATCTCAAATACACATCAGCAGGTACCAGAAGGTAAGAAAAGTTGCTTTTGCATAATATTGCGAAACAAAACAGCAGATAATATGTCTTACCTTATACACACACCATAATAATACTCCTATGTTGAAGCACAGCGCAATCCATCATAGTGAAGTGAAGTGAAGTAAAGTGAATCATATTTATATAGCGCTTTTCTCTAGTGACTCAAAGCGCTTTACATAGTTAAACCCAAAATCTAAGTTACATTTAAACCAGTGTGGGTGGCACTGGGAGGAGTTGGGTAAAGCGTCTTGCCCAAGGACACAACGGCAGTGACTAGGACGGCTTAAGCGGGGATCGAACCTGGAACCTTCAAGTTGCCGGCACGACCGCTCTACCAACCGAGCTATACCGCCCATCATAGCTTACCAAAGTCGTACCAAAACATTTTGATGGATTTTTGAGTGCCTTGTGTAATGTTCTATATTTTCAATGGCGTGGCGGTATAGCTCAGTTGGTAGAGTGGCCGTGCCAGCAACTTGAGGGTTCCAGGTTCGATCCCCGCTTCTGCCATCCTAGTCACTGCCGTTGTGTCCTTGGGCAAGACGCTTTACCCACCTGCTCCCAGTGCCACCCACACTGGTTTAAATGTAACTTAGATATCGGGTGTCACAATGTAAAGCGCTTTGAGTCACTAGAGAAAAGCGCTATATAAATATAATTCACTTCACTTCACTTCAATAAAACATATAAAATGTTGGTGTTTTTTACTGGAGTCATATTGCAGTCTACACACATCGCTTATGTGCATACTTGCCAACCCTCCCGGATTTTCCGGGAGACTCCCGAAATTCAGCGCCTCTCCCGAAAACCTCCCGGGACAAATTTTCTCCCGAAAATCTCCCGAAATTCAGGCGGACTCAGGTCCTCCACAATATAAAAAAGCGTACCTGCCCAATCACGTTATAACTATAGAATGATGGAGGGCACAATACTGCCATCTAGTGCATTTGATGAAAGCACTTTTGTGCGTGCCACACAGCAATGCATCATCAGAGAGGGTGTTCAGCATGGTTCGAAAAATAGTGACAGAGAATAGAACAAGGATGGACAATTCAACCCTTAACTCAACAATGAGTAGATGAGTGTTATGTGTGTGTATATGTGTAAATAAATGAACACTGAAATTCAAGTATTTATTATATATATACATATATATATATATATATATATATATAGCTAGAATTCGCTGAACGTCAAGTATTTATATATATATATATATATATATATATATATATATATATATATATATATATATATATATATATATATATATATATATATACATATATATATATATATATATATATATATATATTGTCAAGACTTGGTCCTGGGTGTTTGCTTCTCCGGGATGCAACGGAAAGTTGGCTCGGGCGAGACGGGAATGTGAGTACATTATTTATTTCATATATGAAAAAAAAGTACAAACGAAAAGCGCGCACAGTGGCGGAGAAAACGACTTGGTTATGAAAACAAATACTTGCACAAAGGCAGAAACTATGAACAACAAAAAACACTAACTGTGGCTTAATAAACAAAAACTTACTTGGCATGGAACCGGCATGAAAAAAGAGCAGCAAGGGTCATAAGGGTGTGGAGAGTGTGCAGAAGCATAAATGCGGGGATGTCGTCAGAACGACAAACTGAAAACAATGAACTTAAATACTATAGACATGATTAACGAAAACAGGTGCGTGACTCAAAATGTGAAGCAGGTGCGTGACGTGACAGGTGAAAACTAATGGTTGCTATGGTGACAAAACAAAAGTGCACAAAAAGTCCAAAAACAAAACCGAACATGACCAAAACAAATACATGATCACACAGACATGACATATATATATATATATATATATATATATATATATATATATATATATATATATATATATATATGAAATACTTGACTTGGTGAATTCTAGCTGTAAATATACTCCTCCCCTTTTAGCCACGCCCCGAACCACGCCCCCGTCCCACCCGACCATGCCCCCCGCCCCACCTCCAAAAATCGGAGGTCTCAAGGTTGGCAAGTATGCTTATGTGTGACTGCCATCTACTGGTCACACTTATCATTTCACCATGTACCAAATAAAATTGCTTCGAGGTCGGTAAGCACAACCAAAATTATTTCGTACATTAGGCGCACTGTGGAGTTTTAAGTGCGCCTTATTATAGTCCGAAAAATACGGCACCTTATTAGCTTTGCACTTGTTAGTCATTTACATACTTGTTTATATTTTTAGTTCATCCTTAATATTTTTTTTTTTTACATTGAACAAGAGAGCAAGTCAAATTCCTTGAGTGTTGAACACCAATAAAGCTCAAACTGTTCAATAATGTACTTTTTTTTTGAGTGCAAAATAGCAAACTTAACATCATTAAAACGTAAAGTTTCACATGTTCCACAATTCTTGAGTCGAACAACTTCAGAAATCTTCTTAAAAGCTTTTTTTGCTGTGACGAAGAAGAAGAACCTTTTTTTATTCTAATTTGCCCCTGGAGGGATTATTCTATGACAGTCCTTGAAGGGGAATTGTTCATAAAGCATGAGTTATGCAACGATGAATCCATAAATGCCACAGTAAAACACAATCAACTATCCTTTGGAGCGCCATCATCATTTGTTGCACTAAAATTCAAGGATTTTTGTTGTCATACACGAGCCACATAAATGAGTAGCCAATGTCCAGGATGTAGCCAAATGAGTACCAGGTAATGTACAGTATTTGCATATTAATGTAAAAATAATAGAATATGCATGGGCAGTGGTTCTCAAACCTTTTTCACCAAGTACTACCTCGTAAATCACTTAAAAGACTATAATGACCCACTTAGAATATAGTAGCGTAGTAGGCCTAACACAGGGATGTCAAACTGGTTTTCATTGAGGGCCGCTTGTATCAGTGGAAATTGTATGAATTTGTCTCTGGATATCATTATTAATTGGATAAATTGTTTTCAGTAGACTGTCGATTTTACAGTAAAAACTTTACATTTACAACATTTTACGGTAAAATATAGTGTTTATTGATTTTTTTTTTTTTTACAACATTTTACGGTAAATGGAAAAACAGTACCACTGTTTTTTGGGGCGGGGGTTTACGGAAAAAGCTGGCAGCTTAGTTGCCAGAATTTTTGTGTTAAATTGACATTGTTTTTTACTATATTGTTTGTGGAAAAACAGTACAAGTTCTTTTTTCTTTTCTTCTGGCAACTAATCTGCCAGTTTTTCCATCTCTTCCTTGATTTTCCATGTTAATTTTTTTTGCTATTTTTTTCCATCTCAGATGAGCTCTGGGTGTTGTTGATAAATGGCTTTCGCTTTGCATAGTAGAGTTTTAACTGGCACACCTAGTGTGTGTGTGACAATCATTGGTACTTTAACTTTTGAACTTTAACTTACAGATGTAGCGACAAACTGTAGTTACTAACAGTGGTTTACTGGAGTGTTCCTGAGCCCATGTGGTGACATCCTTTACACACCGATGTCCTTTTTTTTTGTTTTTTGTTTTTTGTGCAAATATATTTTATTGAATTTTACAGTTCAAATCACCTTCGACCAGGGCCGGCCCGTGGCATAGGCCGTATAGGCAAATGCTAAGGGCGCCGTCCATCAGGGGGCGCCACGCCAGTGCCACAAATGTTGGGAGAAAAAAAAAGAAAGAAAAAAAGTTGGTACTATTATTTCTAAATACAAAAAATAATCCCACGTTAATTAAAATGCAAAGTAAAGCCTATTTAATAGAAATATTATTTGTTACAACATTACGCCCCCCCCCCCCCTCCTCCCCCGCACGGTGTGCCCCCTCCCTTCCCGTATCGTGACTCTTTTTGGACGTCCCCACATCAAAAAATCAACACAAGATGCCAAAACTGTCAGGTGCCCAGGGAAGAAAAAAGAGAAAAGAAGAGGAGGAGAAACGAGAAAAGACAGAGGTAGCAGGTAGGTAACGTTAGCCTACATGAAATGATTTGTCTGTTACAGAATGTGATAGTAACCTGGCTTTTTAGCATTAAGCTAATGTTACATGATTCGGCAATTGCTAATCAATAAATAGCTAGTTCTGTTTTAACGTCGGGTTAATATTGTGGAGGGGGCTAAATTGTTATGGAAAATAATAATGTAACGTTAGGTAATTACAGTACTCCCACCTTACATTCCTCAGGGACATTTCTTTCTTTCTTTAGTTTATTTGGAACATGAACACACATCATAATACATCACACAATTTCATATCATTTCATTTTACATCATGCCCGAAAAGGAGTAGGAAGAAGCAAAGCTTATTTAATCCTACCTCTTTCCCACTTCAAAGCGTTTACAAATATATAGAATCATTTACTGACCTTTTTATATAATAAAATAACATCTATGAGTTAGTATACAACAGTTTTGTAATATGTAATTAATTAATTAATTCTGTCATTATTAACATACTGAGATAAAGAATATCTTATTTTCAATAAGGTTGAAAGTATTTCTCATAATTCGTCTTCTTTGTACTCTGTAAGCACTATTATTTTGAACAACCTCTTAAACTGGATCATATCAGTACAATTTTTAACTTTTTTACTTAATCTATTCCATAATTTAATTCCACATACTGATATGCTAAAAGTTCTAAGTGTTGTACGTGCATATAAATGTTTGTATTAGGTCTCTCTCAAGCAGGTGTTTTTTGTTTACATTGTTATTGCCTTCTGGTTAGCTAATGTTTGCCCTGCAGGTAATAGTCACTTTTCCACCCCTTTATATATTAGGTATAGTTGTAAGTAAAAAAAAAAAGGTCAAAGACAAAGCTATTCGGGTTCTTGTGAGTACCGTATATACACTTCACTGCCGATGTGGGGGGGCGCCACCTAAAATCTTGCCTAGGGCGCCAGATTGGTTAGGGCCGGGCCTGCCTTCGACAGTCATACTTTGCTCACGCAGACCCTTCATACAGGCACACATCCACTCATGCACACTTGAGGAGAGAGGTGCACTTGAACTGTAACAACTCAAGGTTTATAGTATAGACATTATTAGAAAAAGTACCCGGATATTGTATTCTATCCATGTTAATTGTGTATATATATACATAAATATTTATATATATATATATATATATATATATATATATATATATATATATATACATAAATAATTAAATGTTAATCCATCCATATTAATCTATTCATCCCGCTCTGGCTCAGGATCAGCAGGCTATCCAGACCATAGCAAGATGAATGAATATTCCTCGGCATCAAGGCAAAGCTCTCAATTTACCGGTCGATCTACGTTCCCATCCTCACCTATGGTCATGAGCTTTGGGTTATGACCGAAAGGACAAGATCACGGGTACAAGCGGACTAAATGAGTTTCCTCCGCTGGGTGGTGGGTCTCTCCCTTAGAGATAGGGTGAGAAGCTCTGTCATCTGGGAGGAGCTCAAAGTAAAGCCGCTGCTCCTCCACATGGAGAGGAGCCAGTTGGTTCAGGCATCTGGTCAGGATGCCACCCAGTCCCTAGGGAGGTGTTTCGGGCACGTCCGACCGGTAGGAGGCCACGGGGAAGACCCAGGACACGTTGGGAAGACTATGTCTCCCGGCTAGCCTTGGAACGCCCGGGAGGAGCTGGACGAAGTAGCTGGGGAGAGGGAAGTCTGGGCTTCCCTGCTCATACTTGCCAACCTTGAGACCTCCAATTTCGGGGGGGTGGGTGCGGGGGCGTGGTTGGGGGCGTGGTTAAGAGGGGAGGAGTATATTTACAGCTAGAATTCACCAAGTCAAGTATTTCATATATATATATATATATATATATATATATATATATATATATATATATATATATATATATATATATATATATCCCCGCGACCCCGAAGGGAATAAGCGGTAGAAAATGGATGGATGGATGGATATATATATATAAGAAATAATTGACTTTCAGTGAATTCTAGCTATATATATATATATATATATATATATATATATATATATATATATATATATATATATATATATAAAAATAAAATAAATACTTAAATTTCAGTGTTCATTTATTTACACATATTCACACACATAACACTCATCTACTCATTGTTGAGTTAAGGGTTGAATTGTCCATCCTTTTTTTATTCTCAGTCACTATCTTTCTAACCATGCTGAACACCCTCTCTGATGATGCATTGCTGTGTGGCACGCACAAAGGTGCTTTCATCTAATGCACTAGATGGCAGTATTGTCCTGTTTAAGAGTGTCACAACATTGCTGTTTATGGCAGACGGACTGCTTTACTGTAGACGTTCTTTATATTGTGGGAAAGCGGACTCAGGTCCGCATGGAGCTGGAGGGGGCGTGGCCTCCAGCTCCCTGAATTTCGGGAGATTTTCGGGAGAAAATTTGTCCCGGGAGGTTTTCGGGAGAGGCGCTGAATTTCGGGAGTCTCCCGGAAAATCCGGGAGGGCTGGCAAGTATGTCCCTGCTTAGGCTGCTGCCCCCGCGACCCGACCTCGGATAAACGGAAGAAGATGGATGGATGGATGAATGTATTATTTTTTTATTTACCATTTACACAACATGCCAACTTCACTGGTTTTGGGGTTTTGTACTAAGTATGGGCCTATCTCACCCATGGATGATGGATGAATAACATAAAACACTGGTCGTATCATCCCTGTTTGATTTGACTGTCTCTCAAGTCCTGGTGGGTGCACAGACTGTCAGTGAGGTCTTCCTCTCGGTGGTCATGACATGTTCACTGCTGCCGGTAAAAAGAAGTTTCGATGCCAATCTAACCCGGGTCGCCTTCTTCTCGATATTTGACCAGCAGCTGCACCAGGAAATGAGACTCATGTGATTAGAATAATGAAAACTTGATTAGCTGCGTCTGTGCCAAGGTAATGAGGCCATCGCCCTCCCGCCTCGGCAGCCCCGGTAGGCCTTAGGAGAGGTGACGCACGTGCGCCAGCAGCCCCGACATCAGCTGCCTTGGCAAGGATTCTCGCCTGGTTTTTCAGCAACGACGCTCCCCACTGAGGGCCCAGGCTGTCTTCCTCTCTAACAACTCAACAAAACGCACATCGTCTGCGAAACGGCAATGATGGTCTCCGGTGAGAGGGGAGGGAGGAGGGGGTGTTTGCTCGCAGCTTCCCTGGCTGGTATGTACACACGCTAAAATGCAACACGGCGACGGCCCCGCGGCGACTTTGAACGTCTCCTTGGCAACGCGACAGAACGACTGTGGCGCCAAAATGATGAACGTTTTGCTACAGTCTGACATCTGCGGTCCAACACTGGAAATTGTCAGTGCCAAGGTCAAACTGTGACCAGCAGAGAAACATTTTTTTTTTACAAAATCCAAAAGCAGTGAATTTGTCACGTCGTGCAAAAGGTAAATAAAAACAGAATATAATGATTTGCAAATCTTTTTCAACTTATATTTGTCATGTCTGTGTAATCATGTTTTGTCTTAGTCATGTTTTGTTTAGTTATTGGACTCTTTAGTTTCTGGCTTTTCACTCCCTTGTCTTGTTTCCATGATTACCCCATTAGTTTCCCCTGTTCCACGTTTGGACTCATTGTGCACTTTTGTTTGTCACCATTAGTTTTCACCTGTCACGTCACGCACCTGTTTCACGTTTTGAGTCACGCACCTGTTTTCGTTAATCATGTCTGTAGTATTTAAGTTCAGTGTTTTCAGTTTGTCTTTCGGGTGACATCCCCACATTTATGCTCTGCACATTTCTGACACATTTTTCATGTCCATCGTTCACGCTGCTCCTTTTTGTCCATGCCAAGTAAGTTTTGTTGATTATTGCCACAGTTAGTGTTTTTTGTTGTTCATAGTTTTTGCCTTTGTGCAAGTGTTTGGTTTCATAGTTTGTTCTCCGCCATTGTGCGCGCCTTTTGTTTACTTCCTTGTTTTGTATTTATAGTGTTTAAATAAAAATGTACCTTCATTCTGTCTCGCCCGAGCCAACTTTCCGTTGCCTTCTAGAAAAACTAAACCCCAGGACCAAGTCATGACAATATTCAATTGAATAGACTGCAAAGACAAGATATTTAACGTTCCAACTGGTAAACTTTGTTATTTTTTTGCAAAATAGTAGCTCATTTGGAACTTGATGCCTGCGACATGTTTCCAAAAAGCTGGCACAAGTGGCAAAAAAGACCGATAAAGTTGAGGAATGCTCATCAAACACTTATTTGGAACATCCCCCAGGTGAACATGCTAATTGGGAACAGGTGGGTGCCATGATTGGGTATAAAAGCAGCGTCCATGAAATGCTGAGTCATTCACAAACAAGGACGGGGCGAGGGTCACCACTTAGTCAACAAATTAGTTAGTTTATTATTCTTCGGTCAATGGTCAACAAAATAAACTAACAGTTGTACATTCATAGATTGAAAATGAAAATGTTGCAGACTGAAAGGGTTTAGGCTGAAGTTGAACACTTATAGCGCCTAACCCTATAAACAATGTCAAGTACAAGATGAACTTCCGAAAATTATGAAATGTCTTTTGTACTGAAACGACTGGGTCGCATAGTGATGCGGGTGTGGTTCTCCCAAGGATGCAGACGGCTTCGGACACAGCTTGCAGGTACGAATATGATTTATTTAAAATATAAATCATACGGTGGATAAACAAAAAGACATGCACGTAGCACAAAAGGCAAGAAACAAAAGGGCTAGCGTGGGAGCTAGCAAACCAAAAGAGCCTAGCGTGAGAACTAGTAGCTAAGAAACAGTAAATAATCGTCGTCATCAGTTGTGTGAGAACAAACTAGGAAGCCAGACCGAGTGAGGCCAGGGAAAAGACTAAATAGCCCTCTGATTAGCGCCCGGGCAACAGGTGCGCGTCCCGGACACTAACCAGAGGCAGGTGTATACAATCTGCCGTCATGGCAACAGAAATAAACGAAACTCAAGGTGCTGAAAACACATGTGACGAGAAACATAAACAAACTATGATCCGTGCAGCGGATCGTAACATGTACAACATATTATAAATACACATTATACACAATATGAACACTGTTCAATTATATACACAGTAAAGGCATGTGAAATATCCTTATACGCGTGTTAAACCTTTGTACCAATTTATATACTATATACAAAAAATTATACTTCCATTATTATTTATATCCCACATTTAGTATTTTAATTAACATTGATCATAGTATTATACAAATGCGTGAGCAAATTGTTTAAAAACGACATTTCTCAACCAGCTATTGCAAGGAATTTAGGGATTTCACCATCTAAGGTCTGTAATATCATCAAAAGTTTCAGAGAATCTGTACAAATCACTGCACGTAAGCCACGATATTATGGACCTTGGATGCCTCAGGCGGTAAAAAAAACCCGACATCAGTGTGTAAAGGATATCACCACATGGGCTCAGGAAGACTTCAGAAAAACACTGTCAGTAAGAACAGTCGGTCGCTACATCTGTAAGTGCAAGTTAAAACTCTACTATTCAAAGTCAAAGTCTTTTCTTTTTTTTTTTTTTTTTTTTTTTTAGACCAGTTGATCTGCCGTTTCTTTTCTTTTCTCCTCTGTTCCCCCCTATCCCTGTGGAGGGGGAGACACACAGGTCCAGTGGCCATGGATGGGGTGCTGGCTGTCCGGGGTCGGGACCCGGGGTGGACCGCTCGCCTGTATATCAGTTGGGAACATCTCTGCGCTGCTGACCCGTCTCCGCTCGGGATGGTTTCCTGCTGACCCCACTGTGGACTGGACTCTTACTGTTATGCTGGATCCACTATGGACTGTACTCTCACAATAATATGTTAGACCCACTCGAAATCCATTGCATTCGGTCTCCCCTAAAGGGGGGGGGGGGGTTACCCACATATGCGGTCGGTCCTCTCTAAGGTTTCTCATAGTCATTCACATCGACGTCCCACTGGGGTGAGTTTTCCTTGCCCGTATGTGGGCTTTGTACCGAGGATGTCGTTGTGGCTTGTGCAGCCCTTTGAGACACTTGTGATTTAGGGCTATATAAATAAACATTGATTGATGATTGATTGATTTATCAACAACACCCAGAAACCCCGCCGGTTTTAGCTGGGCCTGAGCTCATCTAAGATGGACTGATGCAAAGTGGAAAAGTGTTCTGTGGTCTGACGAGTCCACATTTCAAATTGTTTTTGGAAACTGTGGACGTCGTGTCCCACGGAACAAAGAGGAAAAGAACCATTTGGATTGTTACGGGTGAAAAGTGTAAAAGCCAGCATGTGTGATGGTATGGGGGTGTATTAGTGCCCAAGACATGGGTAACTTACACATCTGTGAAGGCGCCATTAATGCTGAAAGGTACATACTGTCATGTCTGTGTGATCATGTTTTGTTTTAGTCATGTTCGGTTTTGTGTTTGGACTTTTTGTGCACTTTTGTTTTGTTTTGTCACCATAGCAACCCATTAGTTTTCACCTGTCACGTCACGCACCTGTTTCACGTTTTGAGTCACGCACCTGTTTTCGTTAATCATGTCGGTAGTATTTAAGTTCATTGTTTTCAGTTCGTCGTCCTGGCGAAATCCCGGATTCATACCCCTGTCACACTTTTACCTCTGCGCACTTCATGCCATGTGCAAGTACGTTTTTTTCTATTAATGCCACAGTTAGTGTTTTTTGTTTAATTATTCACAGTTTTTTGCCCACGTGCAAGTCTTTTTGTTTCGTTAGTCAAGTTTGTACATCCGCCTTGAGCGCGCTTTTTGTTCCTTTGAGTGTTATAAATAAATATGTATTTACCTTCACGCCATGACCAGTCCAGCTTTACTTGCATCTCGGGAAAACGAACACACCATAGTCCTCGTCTTGACACATACAAGTTTTGAAACAACATATATTGCCATCCAAGCAACGTTATCATGGACGCCCCTGCTTATTTCAGCAAGACAATGCCAGGCCACGTGTTACAACAGCGTGGCTTCGTAGTAAAAGAGTGCGGGTACTAGACTGGCCTGCCTGTAGTCCAGACATTGAAAATGTGTGGCGCATTATGAAGCCTAAAATAGCACAACGGAGACTGTGAACGACTTAAGCTGTACATCAAGCAAGAATGGGAAAGAATTCCACCTGAGAAGCTTAAAAAAATGTGTCTCCTCAGTTCCCAAATGTTTACTGAGTGTTGTTAAAAGGAAAGGCCATGTAACACAGTGGTAAAAATGCCCCCCGTGACAACTTTTTTGCAATTCTAAATGAATGATTATTTGTTTTCCAGTGTAAACATGAAATATCTTGTCTTTGCAGTCAATTGAATATAAGTTGAAAAGGATTTGCAAATCATTGTATTCTGTTTTTATTGACCATTTACACAACGTGACAACTTCACTGGTTTTGGGTTTTGTATGTTCTCTGTATCCAACATTATGTATTATTCTGTGCTTTTTTTCCTAACACAGTTAGTTAATTAATCAAACATATTTCTAGTTATTGAAATATTTCTTGCCACCTTATGCTGTATTTTTATATGATTTTTCCAGTTCATTTTATTATTTATTATTATTATACCTCAACATGTGATGCTTTTACAGAGTCCATTCATACGCCGGGGGGGGGGGGTCTGAAACTCAATTTAGCGAGGGGCCGCCGGAGGTAGACTCTGGCTGAGTCCGAGCCACAGGAAGTATCGACTTTAGAATCACATTTTAACCTCGTGACAAAGTTTGTTGATGACTTCTCGCAGCAGCTTTATTGAGCTGTGCTCGACCTTAAGTTATCATAAATGTACAGTTGACCGTAAGAACATTTATTTTGGAGTTTCCCAGGAGATGTTAAAGGACACAGAAGGTTGCTCAGTTTGTGTTTGCGTCGCTATTGTTGTATTTACTCTTCTTTTTAGTGGGATTCAAACTTGCAATTATGTATTCAACCATTAGCCCAGCATGTGGGACACCATTGCAGTAAACTATAATAATAATAATAATAATAATAATACATTTTATTAGTAAAAAAAAAAAAAACACTTTACATTGAGTAAATAACCTCAAAGTGCTACAGTGTATTAAAAAAAAATAAAATAAAAAGATAATAAAAAAATAAATAAAATAAAAACTAGAACAGCCAAATAGCTAAAACTAGTATGCATATATCTAAAAAAATGTTTTTTTAAGCTTTTTTTAAAAGCATCCACAGTCTGTGGTGCCCTCAGGTGGTCAGGGAGAGCGTTCCACAGACTGGGAGCGGCGGAGCAGAAAGCCCGGTCTCGGAGGTGTCGTGTGGAGGATTTGGGGGTGAGTAGTCCTTAGAGGTAGTGGGGGGGGGCATTTCCGTGGAGGCCCTGGTGCTTAACTATGAAGTTAAGCAGAGGGCCACAAAAGACCCTTAGTCTACTCCATCTATTTGTGTTTGTATTTCAAGTTACCATATTGTCAAATAGCTAAAACTAGTATGCATATATCTAAAAAAAAATGTTTTTTAAAGCTTTTTTTAAAAGCATCCACAGTCTGTGGTGCCCTCAGGTGGTCAGGGAGAGCGTTCCACAGACTGGGAGCGGCGGAGCAGAAAGCCCGGTCTCGGAGGTGTCGTGTGGAGGATTTGGGGGTGAGTAGTCCTTAGAGGTAGTGGGGGGGGGCATTTCCGTGGAGGCCCTGGTGCTTAACTATGAAGTTAAGCAGAGGGCCACAAAAGACCCTTAGTCTACTCCATCTATTTGTGTTTGTATTTCAAGTTACCATATTGTCAAATAGCTAAAACTAGTATGCATATATCTAAAAAAAAATGTTTTTTAAAGCTTTTTTTAAAAGCATCCACAGTCTGTGGTGCCCTCAGGTGGTCAGGGAGAGCGTTCCACAGACTGGGAGCGGCGGAGCAGAAAGCCCGGTCTCGGAGGTGTCGTGTGGAGGATTTGGGGGTGAGTAGTCCTTAGAGGTAGTGGGGGGGGCATTTCCGTGGAGGCTCTGGTGCTTAACTATGAAGTTAAGCAGAGGGCCACAAAAGACCCTTAGTCTACTCCATCTATTTGTCTTTGTATTTCAAGTTACCATATTGTCAAATAGCTAAAACTAGTATGCATATATCTAAAAAAAAATGTTTTTTAGCTTTTTTTAAAAGCATCCACAGTCTGTGGTGCCCTCAGGTGGTCAGGGAGAGCGTTCCACAGACTGGGAGCGGCGGAGCAGAAAGCCCGGTCTCGGAGGTGTCGTGTGGAGGATTTGGGGGTGAGTACTCCTTAGAGGTAGTGGGGGGGCATTTCCGTGGAGGCCCTGGTGCTTAACTATGAAGTTAAGCAGAGGGCCACAAAAGACCCTTAGTCTACTCCATCTATTTGTGTTTGTATTTCAAGTTACCATATTGTCAAATAGCTAAAACTAGTATGCATATATCTAAAAAAAAAAAGTTTTTTAAGCTTTTTTTAAAAGCATCCATAGTCTGTGGTGCCCTCAGGTGGTCAGGGAGAGCGTTCCACAGACTGGGAGCGGCGGAGCAGAAACCCCGGTCTCGGAGGTGTCGTGTGGAGGATTTGGGGGTGAGTAGTCCTTAGAGGTAGTGGGGGGGCATTTCCGTGGAGGCCCTGGTGCTTAACTATGAAGTTAAGCAGAGGGCCACAAAAGACCCTTAGTCTACTCCATCTATTTGTGTTTGTATTTCAAGTTACCATATTGTCAAATAGCTAAAACTAGTATGCATATATCTAAAAAAAATGTTTTTTTAAGCTTTTTTTAAAAGCATCCACAGTCTGTGGTGCCCTCAGGTGGTCAGGGAGAGCGTTCCACAGACTGGGAGCGGCGGAGCAGAAAGCCCGGTCTCGGAGGTGTCGTGTGGAGGATTTGGGGGTGAGTAGTCCTTAGAGGTAGTGGGGGGGCATTTCCGTGGAGGCCCTGGTGCTTAACTATGAAGTTAAGCAGAGGGCCACAAAGGACCCTTAGTCTACTCCATCTATTTGTGTTTGTATTTCAAGTTACCATATTGTCTGGACTATAAAGCAAACTGGTATATAAGCCACACTGACTACATTTCTGGAAAATAAAATTCATCCACATTCTACCGCTTGTCCCTTTCCATACCGTATTTTCCGGACCATAGCTTACCAAAGTCGTACTAAAACATTTGTGTAATGTTCTACATTTTCACAATGGAACATTGATGATGTTTGAGCCATATTGCAGTCGACACGTATCTCTTATGTGTGACTGCCATCTACTGGTCACACTTGTCATTTCGCCGTCTACCAAATAAAATCGTTTCGAGGTGGGTAAGCACAGCCAAAATTATCTCGTACATCAGGCGCACCGGCTTACAAGGCGTACTGTCGAGTTTTGAGAAAATGAAAGGATTTTAAGTGCGCCTTATAGTCCGAAAATTATGGTATATTAGCCGTCCGTGTATAAGCCGCAGATATATAGGTTGTGAGATTAGTTATTTACACACCAAGATTTTATAAATGTTTATTTACATACATTAATTGTTTCCAAACGGTGCCTGTAACAAGGCAGTAAAACGGCTGATCAAACAAAACATAAGTCATCCTCATGGGTAGTACTAGTTGCAAAAGCTAGCTCTCCAATTAGCTAAATAGACTCAATAAATCCACGGTGACGTCTTGTGAATTTACTGAAAAATGTGTCAAACTAAAACAATACGATAGCATGTAAAAAAAAAAATGCATGAAAACACTCGTACAGATATCTCACATGGAATGGTTTAGTAAGATTAGACAGTTTTAGTTATATTGTAAAATCAGCTAAGCAGACTCAGTAAGTCCACGGTGACGTGTTGGTAAATTTACTGAAAAATGTGTCAAACTAAAACAATACAAAAATAATGCTTTTGTAAGTTAACAGTACTAACACAGAGCATGAGAGCTAACATTAGCTTCATTACATTACGATAGCACGTGTAAAAATGCATGAAAACACTCCTACAGATATTATACATGGAACGGTTTAGTAAGATTAGACAGTTTTAGTTATATTGTAAAATCAGCTAAACAGACTCAATAAGCGGTAAATTTACTGAAAAATTGGTGAAACTAAAACAATACAAAAATAATGCCTTTGTAAGTTAACCTTACTAACACAGAGCATGATAGCTAACACTAGCTTCATTACATTACGATAGCACGTATAAAAATGCATGAAAACACTCCTACAGATATTATACATGGAACGGTTTAGAAAGCTTAGACAGTTTTAGTTATATTGTAAAATCAGCTAAACAGACTCAGTAAGTCCACGGTGACGTCTTGGTAAATTTACTGAAAAATGAGTCAAACTAAAACAATACAAAAAGAATGCCCTCACAAGTTAACAGTACCAATGCAGTTTTAGTTATATTGTAAAACTTACAAACTCAGAGTGATGAATGAAGAATCCTCATGAGTAGCAACGCTATGGATGATTAGGAGACCGAACGGCACTTCTACTTCCGGTTCAAAGCTTTAAGCGGCAGGTAACACTTTTACACATGTTTACCCAGCAGCACCCGCAGTGAGCAAACTCGTCCAAAAATTATCACACAATTTAAGCGCCCGTGACGACGTCGTAGTCGATCATACTTGCCAACCCTCCCGGATTTTCCGGGAGACTCCCGAAATTCAGCGCCTCTCCCGAAAACCTCCCGAGACAAATTTTCTCCCGAAAATCTCCCGAAATTCAGGCGGACCTGAGTGACGTGTCGACAGCCTGTTTTCACGGCCGCTTTCCCACAATATAAACAGCGTGCCTGCCCAATCACGTTATAACTGTAGAATGATCGAGGGCGAGTTCTTGGTTTCTTATGTGGGTTTATTGTTAGGCAGTTTCATTAACGTCCTCCCAGCGCGGCAACAACACACAACAACAGCAGTCACGTTTTCGTCTACCGTAAAGCAGTTCGTCTGCCGTAAACAGCAATGTTGTGACACTCTTACACAGGACAATACTGCCATCTACTGTACATGCATATGTGACAATAACATCTAGGGCTTTTAGAGAATGCACAACTGCGCACACAACAAGGAGACGAAGCAGAATGCATCATCAGAGAGGGTGTTCAGCATGGTTAGAAAAATAGTGACAGAGAATAGAACAAGGATGGACAATTCAACCCTTAACTCAACAATGAGTAGATGAGTGTGATGTGTGTGTATATGTGTAAATAAATGAACACTTAAATTCAAGTATTTCTCTTATATATATATATATATATATATATATATATATATATATATATATATATATATATATATATATAATAAAATAAATATATATATATATATATATATATATATAAATATATATATATATATATATATATATATATATATATATATATATATATATAATAAAATAAATAAATATATATATATATATATATATATATATATATAATAAAATAAATAAATATATATATATATAGCTAGAATTCACTGAAAGTCAAGTATTTCTTTATATATATATACACTTCCCGAAATCGGAGGTCTCAAGGTTGGCAAGTATGTAGTCGATAAGTGTCTTAGTTTTCTCTATCTTCTTGTTATGGGACATTCATCCCCCGCTGTTGCCATTTCTAATATAAAGTAGCGTAAAGTTCTTACTTATATCCGTCTGCAAACTCGCCATGAAAGCGCTAAAACATACCGGTGTAGTGACTTTACATTATTCACCCAAGGAAATTTAGTTATTATTTTTTTCACGTTGTTGTTGCACTAGTGAGCCACGGATGAGGAGATGCTGCTCATTGTTGATTGAAGTAAAGTCTGAATGTCATTAAAACAGTTCGTGCCATCTTTTGACACTTCTTCCACTCCCGTCCTTGCACGCTACACCGCTACAACAAAGATAACGGGGAGAAGACGCCGTCGAAGGTGAGCCACGTAACTAAGACCCGCCCACAAAACGGCGCATCCTGAAGCGACTGTCTGTCATTATCCGTGGTTTTGTGTTTTCGGTTCCTGTTTAGTTCCTGTTTGTGCACCTCCTGAGTTTGTTACCATGGCTACTTATGATTTTAACCTGCCTCTGGTGTTTGGGATGCTCACCTGGTTCTAATCAAGAGACATTATTTAAGCCTGCCTTTGCCGGTCACTCGCTTCTTTGTTTGCTTCACGCTACTGTTACGAAAGTTTTGCTTGCCTCCTAGCTCATGCTAAGTCTAGCGTCAAGTGCTATCGGCGCCTTGTTCCGTCGGTTGTTTTCTGTTTTGTACCTCTTTGATTCGTGTTTCAAGATTAAATCATGTTCCTACCTGCACGTCCTGTCCTGAGTCGTCCGTTTGCATCCCGGGAGAACGAACCGGGATGCAACATGTTGACCAAAGAACCATCATCACATGTTATGTAGACCACAAGGATGTCTTTTACATTTAGAAAAAAAATAATAAAATAATATGACCCCTTTAATGCGCCTTATAGTCCGGTGCGCCTTATATATGAAAAAAAGCTCGAAAACATTCAATGGCAGTGCGCCCTATAGTCCGATTTGGCCATTACCACATTTCTCGGACTGTAAGGCGCACTTAAAAGCCTGCTTAGTGGTTAGAGTGTCCGCCCTGAGATCGGTAGGTTGTGAGTTCAAACGCCGGCCGAGTCATACAAAAGACTATAAACATGGGACCCATTACCTCCCTGCTTGACGCTCAGCATCAAGGGTTGGAATTGGTGGTTAAATCATCAAAAATAATTCCCGGGCGTGGCCACCGCTGCTGCCCACTGCTCCCCTCACCTGAACAAGGGTGATGGGTCAAATGCAGAGGACAAATTTCACCACACCTAGTGTGTGTGTGTGACAATCATTGGTACTTTAACTTAACTTTCATTTTCTCAAAACTCGCCTAATGTACGGAATAATATTGGTTGTGCTTACCAACCTCGAAGCTATTTTATGTGGATGGTTTATACGGATGGTTCCTTTCCTCTTTGGTCCGGAGGACACGATTAGTTTCCAAAAAACAATTTGAAACGTGGACTCGTCAGACCACAGAACACTTTTCCACTTTGCATCGGTCCATTTTGGACGAGCTCGGGCCCAGCGAAGTCGTCGGCGTTTCTGGGTGTTGTTGATAAATGGCTAATCGCTTTGCATAGTAGAGTTTTAACGACCAACTGTGGTTACTGACAGGGGTTTTCTGAAGTGTTCCTGAGCCCATGTGGTGGTCTGAGAGTCGGTGGGCGGCCCAGGGTGGAGTCGGCTTTTTTTTGGTTGCTTTGTTGGGTCTGCTCCCCACACCCCAGCAGACGATGGCACAGAACACCGCAGAGGCCATTACCGTGTATATGTTTGTTTTTTTTGTTTGTTTTTTTAAACGGTTTTCGCCTTGCATAGGAGAGTTTTAACTTGCACTTACATATGTAGCGACCAACTGTAGTTACTGACAGTGGTTTTCTGAAGTGTTCCTGGGCCCATGTGGTGATATCCTTTACACACTGATGTGTTTTTTGATGCAGTATCGCCTGAGGGATCGAAGGTCCGTAATATCATCGCTTACGTGCAGTGATTTCTCCAGATTCTCTGAACCTTTTGATGATATTACGGACCGTAGATGGTGACATTCAATGGCAGTGCGCCCTATAATCCAATGTAACGTTGTGCACACACAAATAACATTTTCTCCTTTATCTTTCTTTCCACTTTGCAAACAAGCCACAACCACAGGTGATTGGAACGTTGGGGTAATTGCCGTGAAATGACACAAATATCCTGCTGCCTTTTTACTCCATTTCATTTCTCCTAACCTCAGCATTTCTCCTCTGGATGGCGAGAGTGAACACTTTAGAATCCCCCCCGGGAGCCTTTTAGCAGATAATCATTTGGACAGCGACGCTACATACCCACTCCGTAAAAACAGAGATCCACTGTGGGCTCCGAAAGTCAGCGCCAAACGCCACTGGCACGTATCAAAGGGCAGACAAAGTGCACAAATATGAGAAAACAGCTTGTAAAAAAAAAACTCCATGTGAGAGTTTTCTGTTCATTCTTGTAATACAAACCCCGTTTCCATATGAGTTGGGAAATTGTGTTACATGGCCTTTCCTTTTAACAACACTCAGTTCAACAGTCCGGGGGTCTCCGTTGTGGTATTTTAGGCTTCATAATGCGCGACACATTTTCAATGGGAGACAGGTCTGGACTACAGGCAGGCCAGTCTAGTACCCGCACTCTTTTACTATGAAGTTAATGTAACACGTGGCTTGGCATTGTCTTGCTGAAATAAGCAGGGGCGTCCATGGTAACGTTGCTCGGATGGCAATATATGTTGCTCCAAAACCCGTATGTACCTTTCAGCATTAATGGCGCCTTCACAGATGTGTAAGTTACCCATGTCTTGGGCACTAATACACCCTCATACCATCACACATGCTGGCTTTTCAACTTTACGCCTATAACAATCCGGATGGATCTTTTCCTCTTTGGTCCGGAGGACCCGACGTCCACAGTTTCCAAAAACAATTTAAAATGTGGACTTGTCAGACCACAGAACACTTTTCCACTTTGTATCAGTCCGTCTTAGATGAGCTCAGGCCCAGCGAAGCCGACGGCGTTTCTGGGTGTTGTTGATAAACGGTTTTCGCCTTGCATAGGAGAGTTTTAACTTGCACTTACAGATGTAGCAACCAACTCTAGTTAGTGACAGTGGGTTTCTGAAGTGTTCCTGGGCCCATGTGGTGATATCCTTTACACACTGATGTTTTTTTTTTTGATGCAGTTCCGCCTGAGGGATCGAAGGTCCGTAATATCATCGCTTACGTGCAGTGATTTCTCCAGATTCTCTGAACCTTTTGATGATATTACGGACCGTAGATGGTGAGATCCCTAAATTCCTTGAAATAGCTGGTTGAGAAATGTTGTTCCCAAACAATTTGCCCACGCATTTGTTGACAAAGTGATGACCCTCGCCCCGTCCTTGTTTGTGAATGACTGAGCATTTCATGGAAGCTGCCTTTATACCCAATCATGGCACCCAACTGTTCCCAATTAGCCTGTTCACCTGTGGGATGTTCCAAAAAAGTTTTTTTTTTTTTCAACTTTCTCAGTCTTTTTTGCCACTTGTGCCAGCTTTTTTGAAACATTGTTGCAGGCGTCATATTCCAAACGGGCAAATATTTGTTAAAAAAAAATGAAGTATTTTGTCGTTGCAGTCTATTCAATTGAATATAAGTTGAAAAGGACTTGCAAATCATTGTATTCTGTTTGTATTTATGATTTACACAACGTGACCACTTCACTGCTTTTGGGGTTTGTAAGTAAACAGCATTCTAATTGGACTAAACCATCATCTAAAACCCGGAAGTTGCTCCCGGTCGCGTGATTGCAATTTCGAGACTTTATTTCAGTGCTGTTCAAATTGAAGTGGGTCAAGGAATATCCCTAGATATTTAAATTCATTAATTTCCTGTATTTTTGCAATTATTTCAAACGCCCCAGGCACACACTGTTTTTGAACTGAACAGCACAAAAGCTTTATTGTTATTTTTTATTTGTTTGCTAATTAGATTATTTTGCACCCATAGTGAAGCCGACATCCTCAACACATTTGTTCGGAGCTCTGCAGCTCTGCTCGGCGACTTTGCCGGCGTATACACAACCGCATCATTTGCATAAAGTCGGCTTCTGGTTGCCGGGCAACACAAAAGCAAGTCATTTACAAAAGTATTGACACTTGGGGTATTGTCTTTTCATTATTCCAAAAAGATGACTTCACTCCGTTAACCTTGACGTGAAAATGAGGACCGAACCCATCAACCGCCAGTTTGGATTGCATCAACGGATAGGAGAATGTTGTGGTTGACTGTGTCAAAATGCCTTTTTTTAGGTCAAAAAACACCACTCCCACAGCATGCCCTCCACTACAGGTTTCCAATCAGTGAGGAAATTGCTATTTCTGTCGAGTACTTCAAAGCTCGCAGTGAGATATGTACTGTACTGTACAGAAGAACGCACTCAAGGCTACGAAATTGGAATAAAGGCGTGTAAAAGTGACTATGAGGGTGTTATTTCATGTCTTAAAGGGCTCCAATAATACAAAAACGTACAAACCCCGTTTCCATATGAGTTGGGAAATTGTGTTAGATGTAAATATAAACGGAATACAATGATTTGCAAATCCTTTTCAACCCATATTCAATTGAATATGCTACAAAGACAACATATTTGATGTTCAAACTCATAAACTTAACTTAACTTTAGAATTTGATGCCAGCAACACATGACAAAGAAGTTGGGAAAGGTGGCAAAGAAGACAGAGGAATGCTCATCAAACACTTATTTGGAACATCCCACAGGTGAGCAGGCAAATTGGGAACAGGTGAGTGCCATGATTGGGTATAAAAGTAGATTCCATGAAATGCTCAGTCGTTCACAAGCAAGGATGGGGCGGAGGGTCACCACTTTGTCAACAAATGAGTGAGAAAATCGTTGAACAGTTTAAGAAAAAACGTTCTCAACCAGCTATTGCAAGGAATTTAGGGATTTCACCATCTACGGTCCGTAATATCATCAAAGGGTTCAGAGAATCTGGAGAAATCACTGCACGTAAGCAGCTAAGCCCGTGACCTTCGATCCCTCAGGCTGTACTGCATCAACAAGCGACATCAGTGTGTAAAGGATATCACCACATGGGCTCAGGAACACTTCAGAAACCCACTGTCAGTAACTACAGTTGGTTGCTACATCTGTAAGTGCAATTTAAAACTCTCCTATGCAAGGCAAAAACCATTTATCAACAACACCCAGAAACGCCGTCGGCTTCGCTGAGTCCGAGTTCATCTAAGATGGACTGATACAAAGTGGAAAAGTGTTCTGTGGTCTGACGAGTCCACATTTCAAATTGTTTTTGGAAACTATGGACGTCGTGTCCTCCGGACCAAAGAGGAAATGAACCATCCGGATTGTTTTAGGCGCAAAGTGTAAAAGCCAGCATCTGTGATGGTATGGGGGTGTATTAGTGCCTAAGACATGGGTAACTTACACATCTGTGAAGGTGCCATTAATGCTGAAAGGTACATAGAGGTTTTGGAGCAACATATGTTGCCATCCAAGCAACGTTATCATGGACGCCCCTGCTTATTTCAGCAAGACAATGCCAAGCCACGTGTTACAACAGCGTGGCTTCATAGTAAAAGAGTGCGGGTACTAGACTGGCCTGCCTGTAGTCCAGACCTGCCTCCCATTAAAAATGTGTGGCGCATTATGAACCCTAAAATAGCACAACGGAGACCCCCGGACTGTTGAACAACTTAAGCTGTACATCAAGCAAGAATGGGAAAGAATTCCACCTAAAAAACTTCAAAATTTGGTTGAGTGTTGTTAAAAGGAAAGGCCATAAATGGCCCCGTGCCAACGTTTTTGCAATGTGTTGCTGCCATTAAATTCTAAATTAATGATTATTTGCAAAAGAAAATTAAGTTTCTCCGTTCTATCATTAAATATCTTGTCTTTGCAGTCTATTCAATTGAATAAAAATTTAAAATGTTTCCAAATCATTGTATTCTGTTTTTATTTACCATTTACACAACGTGCCAACTTCACTGGTTTTGTCATTCTAAAAGGTGGCGCTAGAGAGCCTATTTTTTAAGTTAGGGTTCAGGACACCTAAGATATCGGATTTTTTTTACCTAATCGGACATCCTTGCAAAAATCTGAGAGTTCCTTTGCACATGAAGGCCCTTAACATTTCTATCGAACTGGGAGAATAATAATAAACGAAACAATTCCCATAGGGCCTCAGCAAGCTTTTGCTGCTCGGGTCCTAAACATTTTTTTTTTGACAGAAGAGACGCCTTTGATAGAGCCTGGATTATGATGCAGCGTTGAGGCGGGCGTGCTCCTCCCCCTCCGATCACCTTCTGCTATCCTGATTTCGGTCAATATTTGCAATAAAAGATACTTCTGTAGTCCTCATGTAGATTCAGCTGCCATGTGACACGATACAGAGCTTCAGCAAGATTGTTTTTGTTTTCCTGACCTTCATTAAGGCTGTCATAAATAATTAACTTTGGATTTTATCCTGCACACAGCTCGGTTAATGGAAAGTGTCAAAGGCAGAAGGCGGCACAAAATGCGGGTGAACGACTTCTAGCAGGATATGTGTACCGATCCAATTAATCTTTTTGAACATGTCTTCACTGGAATGATTGTTTCACTCTGCAATTAGTCTCCATCGTACGTTGGTAACAAAAGCTCTGTAACCAAGGTAGCACATCTTAATGTGGACGACATCTACAAACCCAGTTTCCATATGAGTTGGGAAATTGTGTTATATGTAAATATAAACGGAATACAATAATTTGCAAATCATTTTCAACCCATATTCAGTTGAATATGCTACAAAGACAACAAGTAAGCAGCTAAGCCCGTGACCTTCGGTCCCTCAGGCTGTACTGCATCAACAAGCGACATCAGCATGTAAAGGATATCACCACATTGGCTCAGGAACACTTCAGAAACCCACTGTCAGCAACTACAGTTGGTCGCTACATCTGTGAGTGCAAGTTAAAACTCTCCTATGCAAGGCGAAAACCGTTTATCAACAACACCCAGAAACGCCGTCGGCTTCGCTGGGCCTGAGCTCATCTAAGATGGACTGATACAAAGTGGAAAAGTGTTCTGACAAGTCCACATTTCAAATTGTTTTTGGAAACTATGGATGTCGTGTCCTCCGGACCAAAGAGGAAAAGAACCACCCGGATTGTTATAGGCGCAAAGTGGAAAAGCCAGCATCTGTGATGCTTGCTTGATGTACAGCTTAAGTTGTTCAACAGTCCGGGGGTCTCTATTTTAGGCTTCATAATTCGCCACACATTTTCAATGGGAGACTGGTCTGGACTACAGGCAGGCCAGTCTAGTACCCGCACTCTTTTACTATGAAGCCACGTTGATGTAACACGTGGCTTGGCATTGTCTTGCTGAAATAAGCAGGGGCGTCCATGGTAACGTTGCTTGGATGGCAACATATGTTGCTCCAAAACCTGTATGTACCTTTCAGCATTAATGGCGCCTTCACAGATGTGTAAGTTACCCATGTCTTGGGCACTAATACACCCCCATACCAGCTCACATGCTGGCTTTTCAACTTTGCGCCTATAACAATCCGGATGGTTCTTTTCCTCTTTGGTCCGGAGGACACGACGTCCACAGTTTCCAAAAACAATTTGAAATGTGGACTCGTCAGACCACAGAACACTTTTCCACTTTGTATCAGTCCATCTTAGATGAGCTCAGGCCCAGCGAAGCAGACGACGTTTCTGGGTGTTGTTGATAAATGGTTTTCGCCTTGCATAGGACAGTTTTAACTTGCACTTACAGATGTAGCGACCAACTGTAGTTACTGACAGTGGGTTTCTGAAGTGTTCCTGAGCCCATGTGGTGATATCCTTTACACACTGATGTCGCTTGTTGATGCAGTACAGCCTGAGGGATGGAAGGTCACGGGCTTAGCTGCTTACGTGCAGTGATTTCTCCAGATTCTCTGAACCCTTTGATGATATTACGGACCGTAGATGGTGAAATCCCTAAATTCCTTACAATAACTGGTTGAGAAAGGTTTTTCTTAAACTGTTCAACAATTTGCCCACGCATTTGTAGACAAAGTGGTGTCCCTCGCCCCATCCTTTTTTGTGAATGACTGAGCATTTCATGGAATCTACTTTTATACCCAATCATGGCACCCACCTGTTCCCAATTTGCCTGTTCACCTGTGGGATGTTCCAAATAAGTGTTTGATGAGCATTCCTCAACTTTATCAGTATTTATTGCCACCTTTCCCAACTTCTTTGTCACGTGTTGCTGGCATCAAGTTCTAAAGTTAATGATTATTTGCACAAAAAAAAAAGTTTATCAGTTTCAACATCCAATATGTTGTCTTTGTAGCATATTCAACTGAAAATGGGTTGAAAATTATTCGCAAATCATTGTATTCCGTTTATTTTTACATCTAACACAATTTCCCAACTCATATGGAAACGGGATTTGTAGATAGTTTGGTGTTTGAACCTGACACGGAGGCAATCGGCGCACCTGGATCTGATGAGCCTCAGCGGTATAAAGAACCACGCAGCAGACGACTCAGCGCCAGAACGTAGTTCTCTGTTTGTAGTAAGTTTTGCCTCTCCTGTGTCAGCTCTCATTGTTCCCTCGCTCTCTGTACTTACTCGTCCTTATTGTTTCCCTGTTCCCACAGTTGTCTCCGTCGCCTTACCATGAATTGATTAACGTGGACCCCGACTTAAACAAGTTGAAAAACTAATTCGGGTGTTAGCATTCAGTGGTCAATTGTACGGAATATGCACTGTACTGTGAAAATCGACTAATAAAAGTTCCAATCAATCAATCAAAAAGCCTTAGAAGTGAGCTGTGCGCCTAACTTCTCTGGATCTCCCCCCTGGACCCTGACTGCCTTCCTCGATCCTGGAATTCCCTCATTTTTGGACCCGGACATCAGGACGCCTCTCTCCAGCCCTCACGGACCTTGCTTGGATCACGGACCTCAAACCGAGGACAAGAGGAAGGAACGCAGATTTCAGTGAGTACATTTTGAATTACAAAGGGAAAATAGCGTGTGAGTGAGGGTTACGACGCATAGAAGAAGGAAAAAGCGTGTAACTAAGGGTTACGACGCATAAGAAAAGCGTGTAACTGAGGGATACGACGCATAGAAAAAGCGTGTGACTAAGGGTCCGGCTCCATGCATTCTCCTCATGAGCTAAATTGAACTCTGTCTCTGATTGATTCCTTGCTTCTTGTCTGATTAATAGATGTCATTAGTGCTTGAACCTGACATCTTCTTGGTCCTTCGAGCCGGATTCCAACACGTCTGACGATTCCAGCCGGGTTAGTAAAATCAGAAGACCATGGCACCCACATCTCCCATTGAGGAGCTGATTTTCCTCACCCCGGGCTGGGATCTGACGACTGACGGGAAACCGAGGACAAGAGGAAGGAACGCAGATTTCAGTGAGTAAGTTTTGAATTACAAAGGAAAAATAGCGTGTGACTGAGGGTTACGACGCATAGAAGAAGGAAAACGCGTGTAACTAAGGGTTACGACGCATAAGAAAAGCGTGTAACTGAGGGTTACGACGCCTAGAAAAGTGTGTGACTAAGGGTCCGGCTCCATGCGTTCTCCTCATGAGCTAAATTGAACTCTGTCTCTGATTGATTCCTTGCTTCTTGTCTGATTAATAGATGTCATTAGTGCTTGAACCTGACATCTTCTTGGTCCTTCGAGCCGGATTCCAACACGTCTGACGATTCCAGCCGGGTTAGTAAAATCAGAAGACCATGGCACCCACATCTCCCATTGAGGAGCTGATTTTCTTCAACCCGGGCTGGGGTCTGACGACTGACGGGAAACCGAGGACAAGAGGAAGGAACGCAGATTTCAGTGAGTACGTTTTGAATTACAAAGGAAAAATAGCGTGTGACTGAGGGTTACGACGCATAGAGGAAGGAAAAAGTGTGTAACTAAGGGTTACGACGCATAAGAAAAGGGTGTAACTGAGGGTTACGACGCATAGAAAAAGCGTGTGACTAAGGGTCCGGCGCTATACGTTCTCCTCATGAGCTAAATTGAACTCTGTCTCTGATTGATGCCTTGCTTCTTGTCTGATTAATAGATGTCATTAGTGCTTGAACCTGACATCTTCTTGGTCCTTCGAGCCGGATTCCAACACGTCTGACGTTTCCAGCCGGTTTAGTAAAATCAGAAGACCATGGCACCCACATCTCCCATTGAGGAGCTGATTTTCTTCACCCCGGGCTGGGATCTGACGACTGACGGGAAACCGAGGACAAGAGGAAGGAACGCAGATTTCAGTGAGTACGTTTGGAATTACAAAGGAAAAATAGCGTCTGACTGAGGGTTACGGCGCATAGAAGAAGGAAAAAGCGTGTAACTGAGGGTTACGACGCATAAGAAAAGCGTGTAACTGAGGGTTACGACGCATAGAAAAAGTGTGTGACTAAGGGTCCGGCTCCATGCGTTCTCCTCATGAGCTAAATTGAACTCTGTCTCTGATTGATTCCTTGCTTCTTGTCTGATTAATAGATGTCATTAGTGCTTGAACCTGACATCTTCTTGGTCCTTCGAGCCGGATTCCAACACGTCTGACGTTTCCAGCCGGTTTAGTAAAATCAGAAGACCATGGCACCCACATCTCCCATTGAGGAGCTGATTTTCTTCACCCCGGGCTGGGATCTGACGACTGACGGGAAACCGAGGACAAGAGGAAGGAACGCAGATTTCAGTGAGTACGTTTTGAATTACAAAGGAAAAATAGCGTGTGACTGAGGGTTACGACGTATAGAGGAAGGAAAAAGTGTGTAACTAAGGGTTACGACGCATAAGAAAAGGGTGTAACTGAGGGTTACGACGCATAGAAAAAGCGTGTGACTAAGGGTCCGGCGCTATACGTTCTCCTCATGAGCTAAATTGAACTCTGTCTCTGATTGATGCCTTGCTTCTTGTCTGATTAATAGATGTCATTAGTGCTTGAACCTGACATCTTCTTGGTCCTTCGAGCCGGATTCCAATACGTCTGACGTTTCAGGCCGGTTTAGTAAAATCAGAAGACCATGGCACCCACATCTCCCATTGAGGAGCTGATTTTCTTCACCCCGGGCTGGGATCTGACGACTGACGGGAAACCGAGGACAAGAGGAAGGAACGCAGATTTCAGTGAGTACGTTTTGAATTACAAAGGAAAAATAGCGTGTGACTGAGGGTTACGACGCATAGAGGAAGGAAAAAGTGTGTAACTAAGGGTTACGACGCATAAGAAAAGGGTGTAACTGAGGGTTACGACGCATAGAAAAAGCGTGTGACTAAGGGTCCGGCGCTATACGTTCTCCTCATGAGCTAAATTGAACTCTGTCTCTGATTGATGCCTTGCTTCTTGTCTGATTAATAGATGTCATTAGTGCTTGAACCTGACATCTTCTTGGTCCTTCAAGCCGGATTCCAATACGTCTGACGATTCCAGCCGGGTTAGTAAAATCAGAAGACCATGGCACCCACATCTCCCATTGAGGAGCTGATTTTCTTCACCCCGGGCTGGGATCTGACGACTGACGGGAAACCGAGGACAAGAGGAAGGAACGCAGATTTCAGTGAGTACGTTTTGAATTACAAAGGAAAAATAGCGTCTGACTGAGGGTTACGACGCATAGAAGAAGGAAAAAGCGTGTAACTAAGGGTTACGACGCATAAGAAAAGCGTGTAACTGAGGGTTACGACGCATAGAAAAAGAGTGTGACTAAGGGTCCGGCTCCATGCGTTCTCCTCATGAGCTAAATTGAACTCTGTCTCTGATTGATTCCTTGCTTCTTGTCTGATTAATAGATATCATTAGTCCTTGAACCTGACATCTTCTTGGTCCTTCGAGCCGGATTCCAATACGCTTGACGATTCCAGTCGGGTTAGTAAAATCAGAAGACCATGGCACCCACATCTCCCATTGAGGAGCTGATTTTCTTCACCCCTGGCTGGGATCTGACGACTGACGGTAAACCGAGGACAAGAGGAAGGAACGCAGATTTCAGTGAGTACGTTTTGAATTACAAAGGAAAAATAGCGTGTGACTGAGGGTTACGACGCATAGAAGAAGGAAAAAGCGTGTAACTAAGGGTTACGACGCATAAGAAAAGCGTGTAACGGAGGGTTACGACGCATAGAAAAAGCGTGTGACTAAGGGTCCGGCTCCATGCGTTCTCCACATGAGCTAAATTGAACTCTGTCTCTGATTGATTCCTTGCTTCTTGTCTGATTAATAGATGTCATTAGTGCTTAAACCTGACATCTTCTTGGTCCTTCGAGCTGGATTCCAACACGTCTGACGATTCCAGCCAGGTTAGTAAAATCAGAAGACCATGGCACCCACATCTCCCATTGAGGAGCTGATTTTCTTCACCCCGGGCTGGGATCTGACGACTGACGGGAAACCGAGGACAAGAGGAAGGAACGCAGATTTCAGTGAGTACGTTTTGAATTACAAAGGAAAAATAGCGTGTGACTGAGGGTTACGACGCATAGAAGAAGGAAAAGGCGTGTAACTAAGGGTTACGACGCATAAGAAAAGCGTGTAACTGAGGGTTACGACGCATAGAAAAAGCGTGTGACTAAGGGTCCGGCTCCATGCGTTCTCCTCATGAGCTAAATTGAACTCTGTCTCTGATTGATTCCTTGCTTCTTGTCTGATTAATAGATGTCATTAGTGCTTGAACCTGACATCTTCTTGGTCCTTCGAGCCGGATTCCAACACGTCTGACGTTTCCAGCCGGTTTAGTAAAATCAGAAGACCATGGCACCCACATCTCCCATTGAGGAGCTGATTTTCTTCACCCCGGGCTGGGATCTGACGACTGACGGGAAACCGAGGACAAGAGGAAGGAACGCAGATTTCAGTGAGTACGTTTTGAATTACAAAGGAAAAATAGCGTGTGACTGAGGGTTACGACGCATAGAAGAAGGAAAAGGCATGTAACTAAGGGTTACGACGCATAGAAAAAGCGTGTGACTAAAGGTCCGTCTCCATGCGTTCTCCTCATGAGCTAAATTGAACTCTGTCTCTGATTGATTCCTTGCTTCTTGTCTGATTAATAGATGTCATTAGTACTTGAACCTGACACATTGTAGCATACACACCCCACTCACTCATCAAAAGCTCAATAAATCCTGTTGAGCGAGACTTCCTGTGTCGTGCCGTCTCCTTCCCCCTTGTCGTACACAACAACATATGGATAATCCAACGGTTGGTTTGGAAGGAGTAGGAAGGAAGGCAAGATTGTTTTATAAATATCTCTGCTATGCTGCCACGGTTTGATTTTAAATTTCCGGGATGTACGCAGATCCCAAATACAGATAAACAGGTACAAATAGGCAAGTAAAGTTTGTTTTGCATGACGGGGCCCCCTTAAAGGGGAACTGCACTTTTTTGGTTCACGGTCATTATGAAAGACATGACGGATGGATTGTTTTAATGCATTCTAACTTATTATAGCCATAAAATCTAATAAGTAACCATTCAAAAAGCACCAATAATACTTAATTTATATTTCGTGACTTGAATATTAACCAAGTATTAGTGATGTTGTTATTATAAGCGCCGTGATCACTATTGAGTGGTCTGCTGCTTCCTCGCTTCCTCGCTCCCTGTAAGTTTATTCCAGATCATAAATCATGCATCTCACCCGGACAGAACATGTCTGAGTAGGTACTCTGACAAGTTGGTTCACTTTGACAGTCGTTTAGGACCCGAAACTGGTCAGAACGACACAAAAAGATGCTCTTATTGAGGATTGTGAGTCATTCTTCATCTAACTGGGAATATATGAACATACTAGCAGTCGGCATCCTAATGACAGCAGACCTTGTACAGTAAGTGTTTAAAAAAAAAAAAAAAAAAAAAATGTTTCTTGTCCGTCATAAATAATGAGTAGGGGGAAAAAAAGCAAATGTGATGCATTTTTGAAATTAATGCTTAAAGTATGCTTAAAATGATCCAAATAGGAACATATTAAATGTTATTATAAATGTTGCTACATTACATATATACGTACATCATGTATATAAAACCTTAACAGAGATGTTCGGATGTTTTTTTAAGGGCTTTATACGCAGGATAGAGCGACTTCCATAGGCTCCACTGGAAGCAGACTTTTGATCGCATTTATTTCATATTTAGAATGCAAAAAAATATTTAAAAATCCATCCGTCGTCATGTCTTTCTTAATGATTGTGAACGGTAGGCAAAATAGGTAAACTTGTTCTTAAAGTATCTTTTAAAAGTGCAGCGTTCTAGAGGCGCAGTAAGGTTTCCGTGGGAAAGGTCTCCTTTGCGTTGATGGCCGTGTTTTAAATTGGGAACATTTCAAGTTATCATGGCTACGTTATTCACGAATAAACAAAAAAATGTCACGAATAAACAAAAAAATAATTGGCCAATTGAATGGGTACGCCCTTTTTGTCTAATACGAGATGAACCGGCCAAAGAACCCCCACATATGTTATATCGTCGGAAAGGTCTCCTTTGCGCCGATGGCCGTGTTTCGAATTGGGAACATTTCAAGTTATCATGGCGACGTTATTCACGAATAAACAAAAAAATTTCACGAATAAACAAAACAAATGGGCCAATTGACTGGATACGACCCTTTTGTCTAATACGAGACGAACCGGCCAACGAACCCCAACATATGTTATACCGTCGGAGGGTCTCCTTCGCGCCGATAGCTGTGTTTTAAATTGGGAACATTTCAATTTTATTCACGAATAAACAAAAAAAATTCACGAAAAACAAAAAAAAATGGGCCAATTGAATGGGTACGCCCCTTTTGTCTAATACGAGACGAACCGGCCAACGAACCCCCACACATGTTGTACCGTCGGAAAGGTCTTCTTTGCGCCGATGGCCGTGTTTCAAATTGGGAACATTTCAAGTTATCATGGCGACGTTATTCACGAATAAACAAAAAAATGTCACGAATAAACAAAAAAAAATGGGCCAATTGACTGGATACGCCCCTTTTGTCTAATACAAGACGAACCAGCCAAAGAACCCCCACATATGTTATACCGTCGGAAAGGTCTCCTTCGCGCCGATGGCCGTGTTTTGAATTGGGAACATTTCAAGTTATCATGGCGACGCTATTTACGAATAAACAAAAAAAATTCACGAATAAACAAAAAAAAAATGGGCCAATTGAATGGGTACGCCTCTTTTGTCTAATACGAGACGAACCGGCCAAAGAACCCCCACATATGTTATACCGTCGGAAAGGTCTCCTTCGCGCCGATGGCCGTGTTTCGAATTGGGAACATTTCAAGTTATCATGGCGACGTTATTCATGAATTAACAAAAAAATGTCACGAATTAACAAAAAAAATGGGCCAATTGAATGGGTACGCCCCATTTGTCTAATACAAGACGAACTGGGTGTCATGTCTGTGATCATGTTTTGTTTAGTTATGTTTTGCTTTGTTTTTGGACACTTTTTAGTTCTTGTCTTCACTCCCTTGCTTTGTCACCATAGTAACCATTAGTTTCACCTGGTTCACATCCTCATGTCACGCACCTGTCTCACGTTTTCACATTTTGAGTCACGCACCTGTTTTCACTAATCATGTCACCAGTATTTAAGCTTGTTGTTGCCAGGCAGTCGGCCTGGTGACATTATCCTATCTTACCCCTGACATTCTGGATTTGCTCTGTGCTGACTTATTTCATGCTTGTATTCCATGCCATAGTCTTCATGCTTTTCACGTCACAGTAAGTGTAGTTTTCTTTTCCATAGTTTCTGTCCAAGTGTTTTTTGTTTCTTAGCCCAAGTTTATCTCCGCCTTTGTGCGCGCCTTTTGTTTGCACCTTTTTTTGTAGTTTAGAGTTAAAAATAAATCATGTACTTACATTCACGCCTTGCCCGCGCCAACTTTCCTTTGCATTCCTGGAAAACAAACCCCCCCCAAGAGCCACGTTCTGACACCAGGCAACGAACCCCCACATATGTTATACCGTCGGAAAGGTCTCCTTCGCGCCGATGGCTGTGTTTTAAATTGGGAACATTTTAAGTGATCAAAAATTGTATGTTTGTTGTCTGTCATAAAGTCGGCAGTGAGTAATAATCAGTGATGAAGAAGAGGAAAAAAAAGCAAATGTGATGCATTTTTTAAATTAATGCTTAAAGTATGCTTAAAATGATCCAAATAGGAAAATATTTAATGTTATTATAAATGTTGCTACATTACATATATACGTACATCATGTATATAAAACCTTAACGGAGAAGTTCGGATGTTTTTTTAAGGGCTTTATACGCAGGATAGAGCGACTTCCATAGGCTCCACTGTAAGCAGACTTTTGATCGCATTTATTTCATATTTAGAATGCAAAAAAATATTTAAAAATCCATCCGTCGTCATGTCTTTCTTAATGATTGTGAACAGTAGGGAAAATAGGTAAACTTGTTCATAAAGTAGCGTTTAAAAGTGCAGCGTTCTAGAGGCGCAGTAAGGTTTCTGGTGGGGAAACTCGGGCTTTGTTGCGCAAAATTTGAGTCGTCATCGGGAATGTTTCAATAATTGAGATTAAAATGTTCCTTTTAATCTCGTTGTGTGTGTGGGAGGGGGGGCGGCGGGGGAGTGAGTGGCATTATCAGGCCGATGCATGTGGCAGGCAACATCTCTCAAGCTCCGAGTCTCAATGGAGACATGAGAGCGAGTGGGAAGCGTTCAGGAAAAAAAAAGCTTTGTCAAATATATTCCAACCACGCGCCAATTATCTTCAGCTTGGCTTCTCGGCTCATCTTTGGCTGTAAATTGTCTAATTAAAAGGAGCTAAGCCTTGATTAAGAGAGCCTTAACAATTAAGGGGACCGAATGACTACGAGGGTAATCAACCGTATTTTCCGGACCATAGGGCGCACCGGATTAAAAGGTGCACTGTGGATGAGCGGGTCGAGTCAGGTCTTTTTTCATACAAAAAGCGCAACGGATTATAGGGCACATTAAAGAAGTCATATTATTATGATTTTTTTTCTAAATGTAAAAGACTTCTTGTGGTCTACATAACATGTAATGGTGGTTATTTGGTCAAAATGTTGCATATCGCCGCCATCGTTGTTGTAGAGTGCAAGGACGGGAGTGGAAGAAGTGTCAAAAGATGGCGCTAACTGTTTTAATGACATACAGACTTTACTTCAATCAAAAACGGAGCAGCATCTCCTCATCCGGAAACAACAACAACACCGGAAATGTGTCCCGTGAAAAAAAGTCAGACCGGAACTATCTAATAACTAAAGTTCCTTGGGTGCATAATGTAAAGTCACTACACCAGTATGTTTTAGCGCTTTCATGGCGAGTTTACTGACAGATATAAGTAAGAACTTTACACTACTTTATATTAGAAATGGCAACAGCGGACGATGAATGTCCCATAACAAGAAGGTAGAGAAAAAGAAGAAGCTTATCGACTACAAAGGCGGACGCGTGCAATTTTTCAGGACTTATGCAGATCCCAAATACAGATCTACAGGTACCAGAAGGTAAGAAAAGTTGCTTTTGCATAACATTGCGAAACAAAACGTCAGATAATACGTCTTACCTTATACACACACCATAATAATACTCCTATGTTGAAGCACAGTACAATCCATCAAGCGGTGCGGCTTCATAGTGTCAATACGAGGACTTTGGGGTGTTGTGTTCTCAAGTTGGCGCGGGCAAGGCGTGAATGTAAGTACATATTTTATTTTAAACACTAACAGACTACAAAAAAGGAAGCAAACAAAAGGCGCGCACAATGGCGGAGAACAAACTTGGCTAATGAAACAACTTGCACAAAGGCAGGGACTATGAACATGAAAACGAAAACGACACTTACTGTGCAGCATGAAAACTATGGCATGGAACTCTGGCTTGGAATGTAAGGTAGCAGAGGTAGAAAGGATAATGTCACCAGGACGATCAAGAGAAACAGACAGGCTTAAATAGCAGTGACATGATCAGTGAAAACAGGTGCGTGACTCAAAACATGAAACAGGTGAAACTAATGGTTGCTATGGTGACAAAACAAGGGAGTGAAAAGCAGGAACTAAGTGTACAAAACCCAAACGGAACATAACTTAAACAAAACATGATCAACAGACATGACAGAGCCCCTCCCTTAAGGACAGATACTAGATGTCCATAAAATAAAAGCAAAACAATGATCAATAGTCATGGGAGGATGGGAGGAGAACATAGCGGTGGGTCGTCAGACCACGTGTCCCTGTATCCACCGGGGCAGAGTTAGGTGGCGGCGACGCGTAGAGCGCCGCTGTACCTTACGAGGTGGGCAACCTGGGAATGGCCACATCCGTGGCCGATGAGGAGGTCGGCGTACCTGGCGTGGCGGACGCACATGGAATGGCCACATCCGTGGCCGACGAGGAGGTGGATGCGTCGTCATCGTGGCAGGCGGCGAAGCTTGGCGTGGCACGTCAGACGGCGAAGCGTCTTGGCTTGGAGGGTCTTGGTCTTGGCTTGGAGGGTCTTGGTCTTGGCTTGGGTCTTGGTCTTGGCTTGGGTCTTGGTCTTGGCTTGGGTCTTGCTCTTGGCGTCGTGGAGCTGCGACTGGCGGCACTTAGCCTCGTGGAGCTGCGACTGGCGGCACTTGGTGTCCTGGAGCTGCGACTGGCGGCACTTGACGTCGTGGAGCTGCGACTGGCGGCACTTGACGTCGTGGAGCTGCGACTGGCGGCACTTGGCGTCGTGAAGCTGCGACTGGCGGCACTTGGCGTCGTGGAGCTGAGACTGGCGGCATTTGGCGTCGTGGAGCTGCGACTGGCGGCACTTGGCGTCGTGGAGCTGCGACTGGAGGAACTTGGCGTGGTGGAGCTTGGCATGGTGCTGCTAGGCATGTTGCTAGCCTTGGATCAGGGCGTGGAGCTAGCCGTGGAGTAGGTGCTAGCCTTGTTGCTGGTGCTAGCCTTGGCACATGGCGTGGAGCTAGCCGTGGCGTAGGTGCTAGCCTTGGTGCTGGTGCTAGCCTTGGCGCTGGTGCTAGCCGTGGTGCAGGTTGTGGTGCTAAATGTGGTGCAGCTAGCCGTGGTGCTAGCCGTGGTGCAGGTGGAGGTGGCCTAGCTGGGGGTTGCGGCTTGGCAGGCCGAAGAACTGGTGGTGTCAGTCGTGCTAGAGGCTGTAGCTTGGCGTGACGCTGAGCGACCCCACCTGAACGGTTCCCAGCCCTAGCCTCCCCCTCAAGGAGTGGATACCAGACGCGCTCCTCGCTGTCTGGAACCGTTTTTTGGGGTGGGTGGAGGGAAGTCAGGAGGGGGGCAGAATCCTCCCCTTTAAATTGTCCAAAAAGTCTTTTTTTTTCTACCTGGGATTGAGTGAGTGAAAAAGAAGAGGAATTTTGCAAGTAAATTTTGAGTCCTGGGGGGCAAGGCATGAAATTCAGATGGGTGTGACTGATAAGATCTAATTTTCAAGAACATGTTTTGATAATGTTTTATCATAGACATGGAACTAGAGTCTTTTGCTGGAGGCGGTTGATCAAAAGAAAAAGAGTTGGGAAAAAAATCCTGGTCTGTGACGTCATCCTTGAGCTTCGCCGCTAAGCACAACCAAAATGTATTATATTACTATAAGGCGCACTGTCAAGTTTTGAGAAAATGAAAGGATTTTAAGTGTGCCTTAAAGTCCGAAAAATACAGTAATACTAACAAAAAAAATGCCACTCCTGCTTTGTTTCATTTTGGCCATTCTAAGACAGTCATTTCCAGGAGTTATGTCACCTTCTGAGAAACATCCGTTTTACTAATGTTTTCCATTGTTGTAAAAATGTGTAGAATAAATATTACATTTCAACATTTCTGTCAACGAAGATTTGCGTCAGCCTGCGACACATAGTCAGTCATTTTGATAGTAGGCCAATATAGACACTTACATCATGTGTTGTCGTCATTATAACACTTGTATAAGACTTTTAAAGTAATTTTGATAGTAGGCTAATATAGCTAATATAGACACTTACATCATGTGTTGCCTTCATTATAACACTTATGTAAGACTTGTAAAGTCATTTTGATAGTAGGCTAATATAGAGACTTACATCACGTGTTGTCTTCATTATAACACTTATATAAGACTTTTAAAGTCATTTTGATAGTAGGCTAACACAGCTAATATAGACACTTACAGCATGTATTGCCTTCATTATAGCACTTATATAAGACTTTTAAAGTCATTTTGATTAGTAGGCTAATATAGCTAATTTAGACACTTACATCACGTGTTGTCGTCATAACACTTATATAAGACTTTTAAAGTAATTTTGATAGTAGGCTAATATAGCTAATATAGACACTTAAATCATGTGTTGCCTTCATTATAACACTTATATAAGGCTTGTAAAGTAATTTTGATAGTAGGCTAATATAGACACTTACATCATGTGTTGCCTTCATTATAACACGTATATAAGACTTCTAAAGTCATTTTGATAGTAGGCTAATATAACTAATATAGACATTTACATCATGTGTTTTCTTCATTATAACACTTATATAAGACTTTTAAAGTCATTTTGATAGTAGGCTAATTTAGACACTTACATCACGTGTGATCGTCATAACACTTATATAAGACTTTTAAAGTCATTTTGATAGTAGGCTATTATTGCTAATATAGACACTTGCATCATGTGTTGCCTTCATAATAAGACTTAAATAAGACTTTTAAAGTAATTTTAATAGTAGGCTAGTATAGCTAATATAGACACTTACATCATGTGTTGCCGTCATTATAAGGCGTATATAAGACTTCTAAAGTCATTTTGATAGTAGGCTAATATAACTAATATAGACATTTACTGTAAAGCACGTGTTGTCTTCATTATAACACTTATAAAAGGCTTTTAAAGTCATTTTGATAGTAGGCTAATACAGCTAATATAGACACTTACATCTTGTGTTGTCTTCATTATATCACTTATATAAGACTTTTAAAGTCATTTTGATAGTAGGCTAATACAACTAATATAGACATTTACTGTATAGCACGTGTTGTCTTCATTATAACACTTATATAAGACTTTTAAAGTCATTTGGATAGTAGGCTAATATAGAGACTTACATCACATGTTGCCTTCATTATAACACTTATATTAGGCTTTTAATTTTTTGCAGCTCCAGACAGATTGTTTTATTTTTTTATTTTCAGTCCAATATGGCTCTTTCAACGTTCTGGGTTGCCGACCCCTGCACTAATTGAACAGTGTTGACAAACACCGTTTGATCTGATGTGGCCGCCTCTCGTCACCTGTTACTCACGGTCGCACTGCAAAATCACACAAAACAAATGTTGGCGACCATCGAGTCATACCAAAGACTATACAAATGGGAGCCATTACCTCCCTGCTTGGCACTCAGCATCAAGGGTTCGAAATTGGGGGTTAAATCACCAAAAATGATTCCCGGGCGTGGCCACCGCTGCTGCTCACTGCTCCCCTCACCTCTTAGGGGGTGAACAAGGGTGATGGGTCAAATGCAGAGGACAAATTTCACCACACCTAGTGTGTGTGTGACGATCATCGGTACTTTAACTTTAACTTAACGTCATTAAAACAATAACATAGAGCAATACCATTGATTATATTTCTATTTACAAATAACTGTTTACGTATAGTTTAATTTTGTCTTCTTTATCTACATTTTTTCACTTTTTTTTTTTTTTTTTAAAGCTTTGTAATAAAACACACTTTTATTGGCGTTCACGTCTCCTGCCTCATCGGTATCGAACCTGTGTGTCTTGCGACTGTTATTGACAACTTGTTTACCAACACAAGGACTGATGAAAGAATATTAGTCGGTGGTATTTTGAGTGAACATCTTCCCGTATTTTGTGTTTGTGACAAGCATTTTTTGCACAGGGGCCACGTGGAAAAAAATCTAGTAAAATTATGACACGATAACCTAAAAATAAACACAATTTTACGAATGTTTTCTTTGTTTAAAAATAAACCGAGCGGATTCTGAAAATGTACAAATTATAAAGCTTTTTATTCGCTTAAATGTTGCGGTTAAAAGTATTCTAGCTTCATTTGTCTTTATTAGGGTTGTACGGTATACCGGTGTGGAGGGAGACGTGGCCAGCGCTGCCTGCAGGAGCAAAGGTCACCGCCTCTGTCCATGGTGCTGAGGACAGAGCACCATCAGACGGGGGCGTGGCAGTGCTGACGGCGAGACACAGCTGGCAGGTGATTAGATTTCACAGGTGGTACGTGGTGATCCAATCATCTGTTGTCTTTAACTATAAGCGGCCGGGAGCAGGAGTGGAGAGAGGATACGGACGTGACTGAAAAGTCACGTTCTTCTGGAGAACGATTTTGAAAAACCTATGTACATTAAAAACGTTGTTAAAAACTGCACGTTTGGCTCTTGTATCATGTCTACAGTGGAACTGCGAGGAAGCCACTCCCACAACCGGTATTAGTATAGTACCGCGATAATAATGAATCGTATTCGGTACTATACCGCCTCTGAAAAGTACCGGTCCGCTATCATGTCATGATCCGTAGCCGGATCATGTTTTGTTTAGTTATGTTCTGTTAGTTTTGGACTCCCTTAGTTCCTGTTTTGTGCACCTCTGGGTTTGTTTTGGTTTCTATGGGTATTCATTGGGTCCACCTGCCTCTGGTTAGTGGTCGGCACGCTCACCTGCAGTCGACCACTAATCAGAGAGCTATTTATTCACCTTTCTCGCCAGGCTCAGTCTGGCTTATTTGTTTGCTGTATGCAACAGTCACGTAGGTTGATTTCTTGTTTCTGGCTAATGTGGCTAAGTTTTGGTTAATAATAATAATCATAATAATAGATTTTATTTGTAAAAAGCACATTACATTGAGTAAACAACCTCAAAGTTCTACAGTGTATTAAAAAATAAATAAAAAATAAAAAGATAATAAAAAATAAATACAAATAAAAACTAGAACAGTCAAATAGCTAAAACTAGTATGCATATATCTAAAAAAAAAAAGGCTTTTTTGAAAGGAAGGGTTTTTAAGCCTTAGAAGCATCCACAGTCTGTGGTGCCCTCAGGTGGTCAGGGAGAGCGTTCCACAGACTGAGAGCGGCGGAGCAGAAAGCCCGGTACCTGGTTTTTTAGCTTCTCGTGCGAACGGCACGCTTTCCTTTTGTTTGGCTCCTGTCTTTTTGTAATGTGTAGGATTTATGACAATAAATCATATTCCTACCTTCACGCTTTCGTCCGGAGTTGTCCGCCTGCATTCCTGGGAGTACGACCCCCTTCACGTGACACTGGTCTTACATAGGGATAATGAATAATAGGCAAAATATTGGGGGGGGGGGGGGGGGGGGGGTTTGATGTGTGAGGGAGCAGGTAGCAGGGTGGGGGCGGGGTTTGGTGGTAGCAGGGGTGTATAATGTAGCCCGGAAGAGTCAGGGCTGCATGGGATTCTGGGTATTTGTTCTGTTGTGTTTATGTTGTGTTAAGGTGCAGATGTTCTCCCGAAATGTGTTTGTCATTCTTGTTTGGTTTTGGTTCAAAGTGTGGCGCATTATTAGTAAGAGTGTTAAAGTTGTTTTAAATGGTCACCGTCAGTGTAACCTGTGTGGCTGTTGACCAAGTATGCCTTGCTGTCACTTACGTGTGCAAGCAGAAGTTGCATATAACAAGAGGCTGGGCTGGCACGCTGTTAATACAGATTGTAGAGGGTGCTAAATGCTGTACCTTCATGGCACGCCCTTATTATTATTGTAAGGGTGAAAATTGGAGAATATTAATCCCGGGAGTTGTCTGCGAGAGGCACTGAAATCCGGAAGAGCCAAATAGGGGGTCGACAAGTATGCAGCTGAGCCGCATCAGAGTGATAAAAGAGCCGTATGCGGCTCCGGAGCCGCGGGTTGCCGACCCCTGCTCTAGCTAAAGCCAACACTTGTGGAAAAACACTTAAAGGGGAACATTATCACCAGACCTATGTAAGCGTCAATATATACCTTGATGTTGCAGAAAAAAGACCATATATTTTTTTAACCGATTTCCGAACTCTAAATGGGTGAATTTTGGCGAATTAAACGCCTTTCTATTATTCGCTCTCGGAACGATGACGTCACAACGTCACACTGCCGCCAGAGCCCCATTGAATCTGCCGGAGTGTGTGAGCAATTCAGGGACAAAGGTACTCGGTAGCACGGAAAGCAATGGCGGCAGTTTGTTCCCGCAGACGAGCGAGCTAAACCCCCTGGATGTCTTGGCTCACACCGACCCTTATGCCACCGAAGATGATCAAGAGAAGAATATCGACCCTAGCTTCCCTGGCCTGCTGACATCAACTCCAAAACTGGACGGATCAGCTTTCAGGAAAAGAGCGCGGATGAGGGTATGTCTACAGAATATATTAATTGATGAAAATTGGGCTGTCTGCACTCTCAAAGTGCATGTTGTTGCCAAATGTATTTCATATGCTGTAAACCTAGTTCATAGTTGTTAGTTTCCTTTAATGCCAAACAAACACATACCAATCGTTGGTTAGAAGGCGATCGCCGAATTCGTCCTCGCTTTCTCCCGTGTCGCTGGCTGTCGTGTCGTTTTCGTCGGTTTCGCTTGCATACGGTTCAAACCGATATGGCTCAATAGCTTCAGTTTCTTCTTCAATTTCGTTTTCGCTACCTGCCTCCACACTACAACCATCCGTTTCAATCTGTTGAATCGCTTAAGCCGCTGAAATCCGAGTCTGAATCCGAGTTAATGTCGCTATAGCTTGCTGTTCTTTCCGCCATGTTTGTTTCACTATGTGACGTCACAGGAAAATGGACGGGTGGTTAAAATCAAGCACTTTGAAGCTTTTTTTAGGGATATTGCGTGATGGGTAAAATTTTGAAAAAAAACTTCGAAAAATATAATAAGCCACTGGGAACTGATTTTTAATGGTTTTAACCATTCTGAAATTGTGATAATGTTGTTACGATCCGCTGCCCGGATCATAGTTTGTTTATGTTTGAGTCACATGTGTTTTCAGCACCTTGAGTTTCGTTTATTTCTGTTGCCATGACGGCAGATTGTTTACACCTGCCTCTGGTTAGTGTCCGGGACGCGCACCTGTTGCCCGGGCGCTAATCAGAGGGCTATTTAGTCTTTGCTCTGGCCTCACTCGGTCTGGCTTCGTAGTTTGTTCCCATACAACTGATAACGACAACTTAGATTTCATGCTATGCTATTTTTTTTCCTGCTAGCTCCCACGCTAGTCCTTTTGTTTTGCCTTTTGTGCTACGTGCATGTCTTTTGTTTATTCATCATATGATTTATATTTAAAATAAATCATTTTCCTACCTGCAAGCTGTGTCCGAAGCCGTCTGCATCCTTGGGAGAACCACACCCGCATCACGATGCGACCACGTCGTTACAAATGTTCCCCTTTAAAAAAGATCAAGAGGGAGGAACTTGAAATGGCCTCCACCTGCAAAACCAGTCCTGTTTTGGGGGCCATCTCGTTGTTGCCCCTCTAGTGCACCTGTTGTTAATTCCATCAACACCAATGCAGCTGAAACTGATTAACAACCCCCTCTGCCACCTACCTGACCAAAACCTTATCAGAAAAGTGCAATTGAATTCATGCCATACCCTGATAAAAAAAAAAACTGTTCCTTTAATTTTTTTGAGCAGTAGATTTAAAAAAGTTCCCTTTCAAAGCAAAAACAATGAGCTCCGTCGTTGTGGCTTGTGCAGCCCTTTGAGACCCTCGTGATTTAGGGCTATATAAGTCAATTTTGATTGATTGATTGATTGATTGAGCTTGTTTTACATCATGACTTGTTATCTTTGTAAAAAAAAACGCCCCTCTTCAATTAACGCCTCATCTTTTTTGCGCCTGAGCTAAATAAAGGCCCTGCGGTGTTAATAAATCATTGCATGTCTTTTCACATGAACTCGTCATTAATGTGGACAAAGTGAACAGCTGCTCAAGATTAATGGTGGTAGAGTAATGATGGGCACAATTCCCTCCCGCGACAATGGCTTGTTAGAGCATTTAGCACGGACGGTTCACAAGTCCGCCGACACAACTCCCGTGTTGCCGCGGCAACGCTCAGGCCTCAAGTCCACTGATGAGCGGGACGAAACATGCAAAGGACGTCATCAGGAGGCTTAGTCGTCCAGTGACGAGCTGTTGTATCTCCGTCCAGCCGTTATTGTTCCCTGGACACCGTCTCAGTCATGCAACTTCGCCCTGACACTTTATTATTTCCTTGCTATTAAACCCCATGCCAAAGATCTTATTAGCAGTAAAGCGGCTCACTAATGCTGGATTGCATCATTTAATTTACCCTTTTTGTGTGTATGAAGCGACTCCTTTCCCAAGAACATGGGAAAATGTTGTTCTTAATAGCTAAGGATATCTTCTTAACCC
>NC_084548.2:68810000-68907500 GCF_033978685.3 Nerophis lumbriciformis
CCTTGCACGCTACACCGCTACAACAAAGATGGCGGGGAGAAGACGCTGCCGAAGGTGAGCCACGTAAATAAGACCGCCCACAAAAAGGCGCTTCATTAACGACTCTCAGAAAGCGGCTTGAAGATGGTCTGTAAAACATCATCTATGCAACATTTTGACCAAAGAACCACCATTACATGTTATGTAGACCACAGGAAAGTTTTTCCAATTCAGAAAAAATAAAATAATAATATGACTCTTTTAATACGCCCTATATATGGAAAAAGATTGAAAATAGACCATTCATCGGCAGTGCGCCTTATGGTCCGGAAATTCCGGTACTTTATCCCTTATTTTTAAGATTGATATGCATTATCATAAAATAAGAACTATTTCAATTCTAGTTTTTTGTCATCATTGCTTATGAAAATGTTCCAGTTTCTGTGGGCCGGTACCTGCCTGTGGACGGGGCCCTGTCCTCGTGGTTGGGGACCTCTCCTCTAGGACTGCGGTTTGTTTGATGTCCCTAAGTCTCAGATGGAAGGATGAGGAATTGTTTGTCCCGAAAAGTCCCCAGCATCCATCTGGCAGTAAGAGAGGATCATCAATATTTACAATCCCTCCAGGGGTGCCAGCTTTCAGGGATGCATCTCCTTGTTAGAAGAAAGAAGTGTGTTGACAGTCAAGGTGATCAAGAGTGTGGTTGAGTGGGGTCGTCAGAATGCGACGGTTGGCTCCTCCAGTCTTTCCCTGGTCGCCCGTGTGAGTGCTCTGACAGGGCTGGGGCACCACTTGAGTCATGGTGCTTCTGCTCCCGATCTGGTTCTCTTTAACAAGGATTTTTGCGATGTTTTGAGGGGAATGCTCAACTAAAAAGATGTACTCAGCACGCTATGGCAATGAAAATGCAATGATTACAATCGCCCTGGGGGCACCAGCAGGCTTTCAAACTTAAAGGTAGTGTTTCTCCTGGTCTGAACTGGGTTGATTTTAATGGTTAACTTTTGAGGTGCATTTGTGGGGTTCCTGGGTCCATAAAGGGCCCTTTGGTGAGCAGTGGTGGATTGGTTGGTTGATGTTTGGGCTCCTCTGCGACTCACGTGGTTCCCTCAAACAACGATTTCTAGAGGCCCACATAGTGGCTTCAAAGGGGCTGACGAACCTCCTACAAGTCTGGGAAAGGGGTGGTCTTGCCAAATTGCTCCACAGGTCGCTTTGTTTTTTTCAAGTTTCGGCATAAAACTTAGCAAGAGCAGCCTCCAACCACCATGACAAATTCCTCAGGGTTCCCAATTTTAACTGCCATCAAAGCCGCAACATGTTTTCATTGAGGGTGCATTTGTGGGGTGCCTGGGTCCTACAGGACTCTTTGGTGAGTGGGTGTCTTGTGGTTCAGTGGGTTGCAGTGGTGGGTTGGTTGGTGGATGTTTGGGCTCCTCTGCTACTCATGTGGTTCCCTCAAACGAAGATTTCTAGAGGCCCACATAATGGCTTCAAAGGGGCTGATGAACCTCCTACAAGTCTGGGAAAGGGGTGGTCTTGCCAAATTGCTCCACAGGTCGCTTTGGTTTTTTTCATGTTTCGGCATAAAACTTAGCAAGAGCAGCCTCCAACCACCATGACAAATTTCTCTAGGTTCCCAATTTTAACTGCCGTCAAAGCCGCTCTTTGGTGAGTGGGTGTCTTGTGGCTCAGTGGGTTGCAGTGGTGGGTTGGTTGGTGGATGTTTGGGCTCCTCTGCTACTCATGTGGTTCCCTCAAACGAAGATTTCTAGAGACCCACATAATGGCTTCTAAGGGGCTGATGGACCGCCTACGAATCTGGGAAAGGGGTGGTCTTGCCATTTTGCTCCACAGGTCGCTTAGTTTTTTTTCATGTTTCGGCATAAAACTTAGCAAGAGCAGCCTCCAACCACCATGACAAATTCCTCAGGGTTCCCAATTTTAACTGCCGTCAAAGCCGCAACATGTTTTCATTGAGGTGCATGTGTGGGGTGCCTGGGTCCTACAGGGCTCTTTGGTGAGTGGGTGCCTTGTGGTTCAGTGGGTTGCAGTGGTGGGTTTGTTGGTGGATGTTTGGGCTCCTCTGCTACTCATGTGGTTCCCTCAAACGAAGATTTCTAGAGGCCCACATAACGGCTTCAAAGGGGCTGACGGACCGCCTACGAGTCTGGGAAAGGGGTAGTCTTGCCATTTTGCTCCACAGGTCGCTTAGTTTTTTTTCATGTTTCGGCATACAACTTAGCTAGAGCAGCCTCCAACCACCATGACCAAGTCCTTGGGGTTCCCAATTTTAACTGTCGCCAAAGTCGCAAAATGTTTTCCCCCCTTGGTTGAGGATCCAGGCAAGACTCTTGAGTGGAGCTTCTGCTGTACCTTTCCAGATGCCTCCCGCATTCCTACGGGTCTGTGTAACCAATAAAAGACAGTGGAAGACCTATAACATGCTGGAAGGGGACTATGTCTCACAGCAGGCCTAGGAACACCTCAATGTCCCCCTCATCGCTGATGGAACTACAAAACCCAAAACCAGTCAAGTTGGCACGTTGTGTAATTCGTAAATAAAAACAGAATACAATGATTTGCAAATCATTTTGAACTTTAATTAATTGATTAGACTGCAAAGACAAACGACTTAATGTTCGAACTCTTTTGCAAATAATTATTAACTACGAATTTAATGGCAGCAAAACATTGCAAAAAAGTTGTCACATGGGCATTTTTACATGGCCTTTCCTTTTAACAACACTCAGTAAACATTTGGGAACTGAGGAGATACATTTTTGAAGCTTTTCAAGTGGAATTCTTTCCCATTCTTGCTTGATGTACAGCTTAAGTTGTTCAACAGTCCGGGTTCTCCGTTGTCGTATTTTAGGCATCATAATGCGCCACACATTTTCAATGGGAGACAGGTCTGGACTACAGGAAGGCCAGTCTAGTACACACACTATTTTACTATGAAGCCACACTGTTGTAACACGTGGCTTGGCATTGTATTGCTGAAATAAGCAGGGGCGTCCATGGTAACGTTGCTTGGATGGCAATATATGTTGCTCCAAAACCTGTATGTACCTTTCAGCATTAATGGTGCCTACCCATGCCTTTGGCACTAATACACCCCCATACCATCACAGATGCTGGCTTTTGAACTTAGTGCCTATAACAATCCGGATGGTTGTTTTCCTCTTTGTTCCGGAGAACACGACGTCCACAGTTTCCAAAAACAATTTGAAATGTGGACTTTTTACACTTTGCATCAGTCCATCTTAGACGAGCTCGGGCCCAGCGAAGCCAGCGGCATTTCTGGGTGTTGTTGATAAATATGGTTTTGGCTTTGCATAGTAGAGTTTTAACTCGCACTTACAGATTTAGCGACAAACTGTAGTTACTGACAGTGGGTTTCTGAAGTGTTCCTTTACACACTGATGTCAGTTTTTGATGCAGTACTCGAAAGTCACGGGCATTGAAATGTTGTTCCTAAACTGTTGGACAATTTGCTCACATTTTTGTTGACAAAGTGGTGACCCTCGCCCTATCCTTGTTTGTGGATGACTGGGCATTTCATGGAAGCTGCTTTTAGACCCAATCATGGCACCCACCCGTTCCCAATCAGCCTGTTCGCCTGTGGGACGTTCCAAATAAGTGTTTAATGAGCATTCCTCAACTTTATCAGTCTTTTTGGCCACTTGTGCCAGCTTTTTTGAAACATGTTGCAGGCATCAAATTCCATCCATCCATCCATCCATTTTCTACCGCTTATTCCCTTTTGGGGTCGCGGGGGCGCTGGAGCCTATCTCAGCTACAATCGGGCGGGAGGCGGGGTACACCCTGGACAAGTCCCAAATGAGCTAATATTTGCAAAATATAACAAAGTTTTCCAGTTCGAACGTTAAGTATCTTGTCTTTGCAGTCCATTCAATTGAATATAGGTTGGAAAGGATTTGCAAATCATTGTATTCTGACTTCACTGGTTTTGGGTTTCGTAGAAGATATGGTTTTTAGACTTGGAAGCCTGAGCATTCCTAGCGCCTCACTACCCACATCTTGCTACCTCAATAAGCAGAAGACTATGCATGACCGGATAATGACGCCTCACTCGTAAAGCTCTCTGGTTGTATGTCATGCTGGCATTACTCACAACAACCACCGTGGGAATGTTTTTACCCGGAATCTTGACTTAATGTGTCGTTTCGAGTGTCTTTTTGATCAGGAGGCACAGCTGGAACCGCTCACTGCAAGTGTAATTGCCTCTTTGGACGATCCTGCTAAAAGCTTGATTCCACAGTAAGGACATTAATCAAGCCGCTGAAAATGCAGAGGGCATTGACACTAACACGCGCAGAGTTCTGGAAGCTTTTACCGCCGTTTCTAAGGTGACGGTTCTCTGCTCTCGCCCAGCAATACCTTGTCCTTCACGCCGGCTCTTTCCATTTGAAAAAAGAGATTTGTTTTCGTCCCCCACTCGGACAACAGCTCTAGCCCGTTGATTGTCTCCTTGTTGTCGTTCGCCCGTTTAAAGACAGGACGGCTTTCCAAAGCCCCTAATCTCCAAGACGGGCGTGTTTCTGACTGACACATGTTTGATTGGCAGATACCGGGAGTCCTCCGCAGTATCATTTTCCACGTCTCTGTCAAAGCGATCAGGCGTCGCACCGGCAAAATAATCCCGATAAGAGCAAGGATGGGTGGCTGAATGAATCACAAAAGGGGAAGGTGCAGGGTAATAACGAGGCACAAGGTGTGGGCTGGAGGATGAAAACAACAACAACAACAAACACATAATTAAAGGGAGATAAAAGGGCCAGACACCTGGGTCCACTGGTGGAGGACATTAAAGAGATAAGGCCCACTGTGGAATACCAGATGGATTCATAATTCCTCGACCTACAAGATATGATGCGCAGACAGCAGGGGGTTGTTTTGATAATTCCACACAGCCGGTTTGGAAGGAAGCAGCTGGTTTTTTGAAGATAAAACTCGGAAGGTTGCTTCGCTGACAAGACTGGCCTTTCCTCGACAAAAATCACGATTGTCGCCATTCGATTCAAGACCATCCATCCATTCCATACACACTAGTTCCAGACACCGAGTATGGTGTTCGGGTCTGTGGGACCCGTTTTCATTTTTTTATAAAAAGAAAAATGATACAATTAATTAATTTTTCAAACTGAGACTCACTGACTTTGGCTCATTTTCTGTGAAGAACATATATCAGAATACATATTTAATGACCACACACCATACACATTTCTATTACATATAAGATGTCCGGGTCCACTGGACCCGGGGCTAATAGAAGTGTGGAAATTGATGTTCTGTGTACCACACACACACACACAGCAGGCCTAGACAGGAGGAGGACAGAGTGTATGTACACAAAACATCAGAGGGTCAAATGTGCGAGAAAATGAGAGCAGACAGTGTTGACAAACAATGTTGCAACCTGTGGGATGCAGAAACTGGCAGAGAAGTTTTCCGGGCAATGTTCATATTGTTGTTACTCAGCCAGCGTTTGTGGGTCTGATGGACCCGTTGCATTTTGTGGCTTTTAATGCCTCACAATCAAACACTTTTATGTTAAAATACTGAGCGGGTGTTTATTGGTATAAGGTAAACATCTGTTCAGTATTTTAGCATAGAAGTGTTTGATTGTGAGGCATTAAAAGCCACAAAATGCAACGGGTCCATCAGACCCACAAAGTAACAACAACATTACACAAGGGTTAAATGTCCGAGACCACTTAGGTGTCAAACTCAGATCTGGCCCCCGGGGCCTTGACTTTGACACCTGTAGACTACACCAAAAATTTGGATTTGCCAAAAAAAAATCTGAATGGGAGACAGTCCAGACGTGCCTAACATCGAAGCTGTTCGATATTTCAACAATTTTTATGTTTACAGAAAGAATTAATTTGCCTCTGGATTTAATTATTAATGATATAAATTGTTTTAAGGAGACTGTCGATTTTACAGGAAAAACTTTACATTTACAACATTTTACTGAAAAATAGTGTTTTTTAAAAAATTTTACAACATTTTACGTTAAATGGAAAAACAGTACCACTGTTTTTTTTTGTTTTTTTTTTGTTTTTTACAGAAAAAGCCGACAGCTTAGTTGCCAGAATTGTTGTGTTAAATTGACATTGGTTTTTACAACATGATATCGACCTCGGATAAGCAGAAGAAGATGGATGGATGGATGGATGGATGGATGTGTCTCCCGCAGTAATTCCCCTGTCTTCCGTGGTCGAGCTATGCGCCTCGACTTCCCTTTGGACTGCCTTCCCTGATCCTCGACCCCTGCTTGGACACGGACATTGTTGCTCCTCTCCAGCCCCCGACCACTTGCCTGCCCACGGACTGCCTTCTCGCCTTGCCCCTTTGGTCTGACGAAAGGTTCATTCAACAAACCCTGGTAACATTTACATGGTTAATTCTACACATGGTTTTGCACCTTTCACTTAGAGTAGCATACACATCCCACACATTCATCAAGGGGTTCAATAAACCTATCGAACGGATTCCTGCCGTGGCGTCGTTTCCTTCCCCCGTCGTACTTAACAGAAGTATTGTTGGCCGTTTTTAAAGTGATTTAGAGGCAGAACGGATTTCTCCCATTAGCTGCATTAATAGCCACCTAGAACGAGCCCATTTTAACTTGTTAGAATGCAAATAAAACCTCCTTTTGTCTTTTTGTCTCTCATAAGTATTGTGAACATTAGGCAATACAAAATGGACAGTTCCTCTTTAGGATTATTAGTTCAACGGTAATTGCACACTTTTTTTTACATTGTGCCTATCGTTCACAATCTTTATCAAAGATAAGAACACATATGCCTTTATTTTCTGAACGCATACTGACTTGTACAAACCCCGTTTCCATATGAGTTGGGAAATTGTGTTAGATGTAAATATAAACGGAATACAATGATTTGCAAATCCTTTTCAATCCATATTCAATTGAATGCACTACAAAGACATTAGAATTTCATGGCTGCAACACGTGCCAAAGTAGTTGGGAAAGGGCATGTTCACCACTGTGTTACATGGCCTTTCCTTTTAACAACACTCAGTTGTTCAACAGTCCGGGGGTCTCCGTTGTGGTATTTTAGGCTTCATAATGCACCACACATTTTCAATGGGAGACAGGTCTGGACTACAGGCAGGCCAGTCTAGTACCCGCACTTTTTTACTACACATCCACGCTGTTGTAACACGTGGCTTGGCATTGTCTTGCTGAAATAAGCAGGGGCGTCCATGGTAACGTTGCTTGGATGGCAACAAATCTTGCTCCAAAACCTGTATGTACCTTTCAGCATTAATGATGTCTTCACAGATGTGTAAGCTACCCATGTCTTGGGCACTAATACACCCCCATACCAGCACACATGCTGGCTTTTCAACTTTGCGCCTGCAACAATCCGGATGGTTCTTTTCCTCTTTGTTGCGGAGGACACGACGTCCACAGTTTCCAAAAACAATTTGAAATGTGGACTTGTCAGACCACAGAACACTTTTCCACTTTGCATCAGTCCATCTTAGATGAGCTCGGACCTAGCGAAGCCGGCGGCGTTTCTGGGTGTTGTTGATAAATGGCTTTCACTTTGCATAGTGCAGTTTTAACATGATGTAGCGATGGACTGTAATTACTGACAGTGGTTTCTGAAGTGTTCCTGAGCCCATGTGGTGATATCCTTTACACACTGATGTCGCTTTTTGATGCAGTACCGCCTGAGGGATCGAAGGTCACGCTGGTTTTCAGCCTTGTTGCTTACGTGCAGTGATTTCTCCAGATTCTCTGAACCTTTTGATGATATTACGGAGCGTAGATGGTGAAATCCCTAAATTCCTTGCAATAGCTGGTTGAGAAATGTTGTTCTTAAACTGTCCGACAATTTGCTCACGCATTTGTTGACAAAGTGGTGACCCTCGCCCCGTCCTTGTTTGTGAATGACTGAGCATTTCATGGAAGCTGCTTTTATACCCAATCATGGCACCAACCTGTTCCCAATTAGCCTGTTCACCTGGGGGATGTTCCAAATAAGTGTTTGATGGGCATTCCTCAACTTTCTCAGTCTTTTTTGCCACTCGTGCCAGCTTTTTTGAAACATGTCGCAGGCATCAAATTCCAAATGAGCTAATATTTGCAAAAAATAACAACGTTTTCCAGTTGGAACGTTAAATATCTTGTCTTTGCAGTCTATTCAATTGAATATAAGTTGAAAAGGATTTGCAAATCATTGTATTCTGTTTTTATTTACCATTTACACAACGTGACAACTTCACTGCTTTTGGGGTTTGTACATTACATCAGTGACGTGCGGTGAGGTTGATGGCTGGTGAGGCACTGACTTCATCACAGTCAGATTTACAAACATATGAACCCTAAAGAGTATCTTATTCACCATTTGATTGGCAGCAGTTAACGGGTTATGTTTAAAAGCTCATACCAGCATTCTTCCCTGCTTGGCACTCAGCATCAAGGCTTGGAATTGGGGGTTAAATCACCAAAAATGATTCCCGGGCGCGGCGCCGCTGCTGCCCACTGCTCCCCTCACCTCCCAGGGGGTGATCAAAAGGATGGGTCAAATGCAGAGAACAAATTTCATTACACCTAGTGTGTGTGTGACAATCATTGCTACTTTAACTTAACTTTAACTTTACACATACAAACTGTAGCACACAAAAAAGGACATTTAATAAAAAAAACGTTATTATGGTCTTACCTTTACTTATAAATGAAGTCCATGCGCCGCTGTTGTGCTGGAAGAATGCACCCCCTGACGGGAGTGTTATATCAACTAAAGCCCTCACTTAAACTTTCCACGTGCAAGATTGAATCTATTTAAAAAAGTGTAACCGAGGGTTTATAAATGTCGCCTATACTGTATGAAACTACAAAATAACAAACATGGAGGCTCCAGTTTACACGAGGACCACTTTATTTACCTCCTTTCAAAAACTTCCGCTCCACTCCAACGTGTCATTACTTCCACTCTTAGCGCCTTCAAAATAAGAGCTCAAGGCATATACTGTATAACAGCGCATAACAGGAACTTAACATCACAAAGAGGAAAGCCCATAAAAATAGGTTACAAAAGTTATTTAATAAGAAGCCAAAAAGTGCAAAAACAACAATGTTCGTGTTGGAGGAGTTGTGAATTAGGTACACCTGCAGTCTGCAGGTGTACCTAATGTTGTGGCCCTGCAGTCATTCACAACTTCTCCAACACGAACATTATTGTTTTTGCACTTTTTGGCTTCTTATGAAATAACTTTTTTAAATAGATTCAATCTTGCACGTGGAAAGTTTAAGTGTGGGCTTTAGTTGATATAACACTCCCGTCAGGGGGTGCATTCTACAGCGGGGGTGCAGGAGGCGGGATTACCTCGAGCCTCAGCCAGTGCGTCTTTTGCAGCCGTTTTATGATCGCTCAGCACAAGAAATACTTTACACAAATACAGTTGTTGACAAAATACACTGTACATTATATACCTCAGCTAACTAAACTATAGAAATGTATAATATAATTCATATAGCAATACGGTCTCACTGCACAGCAGGCCAGCAGCTAGCCGAGTCCGCAATCCATGTTGAGGCACAACTGAGTGACGTGCCTCAACTGGCTGCTGTTCACCGCACCGTCTCTTCTCAGTATTTGAACGGCAAATGTGAAAATTCAGCGATTTTAAATAAAAATAATCTAAAACTGGTGAAGTTAAATGGAAAATAACTTTATAGTATAATCACTGGATACATATAACAATTTAATTTAAAAAATTTCATTTTCCTTTTTTTTTTTTTCCATGATGAGGCAGGGGCCTCACCTGCCTCTAGTGACTGCACGTCACTGCATTACATATATACTTACATAAAACGTTGATGGGGGTGTTTGGATGTTTTTGATTAACGCGACTCCTATTAGCGCCATTGTTGGCTAACTTTCCTTGCATTTATTTGCTGCTCATAATGCATATAAAATGAAAAACACGTGTGCTTGTTTTACATAAGTCTTGTGAAAGGTAGGAAAAAAATCCCCCAAAAAGTGCAGCTACCCTTCAACACAGTTTACTCATCACAACGCCTTACTTTTCGGAACCAACCAATTAGGGATCCCCATTGAGGTCACCTGATCCACGTTGGCATATAACATCTCTATTTTCGTTATCAACAAGATTGAGAATTCATTTCCTGCCCTTTCAGAGCAACACAACAAAGCCAGATTATGATTTTTCCCTTGTTTTTCTTGTAATGCTCTTTGAATAATGGCAGACTGTCATCACTTTGTCTTCCTCAGTGAGGTTCACACACACACACACACACACACACACACACACACACACACACACACACACACACACACACACACACACACGCACACACACAGCAAAGTAGGCGCAAACATGTTTTGTTGCGTTTTCACCATAAACAAAATCAGCCCTGAGAGAGTCCAATTTGATTAAACCGTGTTTTACTTCTCCTCCTGAGCCTGATGAATTAGCAGTTCGGGCGGCATCATTACGGCCAATCCCGTGGCTTGTTGTTGATTGGCCTGCTTGGCGGGTTGTAAACAAATTATTTCTCGCCCGCGCAGCGCCCTTCCTCAAAAGACCTCACGAAAGGCTCGAGGCTGACCAAAGACTGAAAACCTCAGACGTCGGTATGCAAATGAAACGTATTCATGCTGCAGACCCGGCGGCACTTTCGGTAATTACGTTGTGGCTAAATTGTTTAGTGGCCGTGGATGACATAAACAAAGTGTCTGCTCGCTCGTTGGTTTGTTTATGTTCTTCTCAAAGTAAGTTTGTTTACAACTATGTCAAAAAGGCCATTTTCTTGACTTATAAAAACGACACCAAGAGAAGGTGGCACTGTCAAAACTAGGTGCGTTCAAATGCGGCTGCAAAAAGTACAAACCTTAAAACCAGTGAAGTTGGCATGTTGTGTAAATGGTAAATAAAAGCAGAATAAAATTATTTGCAAATCCTTATATTCAATTGAATAAACTGCAAAGACAAGATACTCATACATGCCAACCCTCCCGGATTTTCCGGGAGACTCCCGAAATTCAGCGCCTCTCCCGAAAACCTCCCGGGACAAATTTTCTCCCGAAAATCTCCCGAAATTCAGGCGGACCTCCAGCTCCATGCGGACCTGAGTCCGCTTTCCCACAATATAAAGAACGTCTACAGTAAAGCAGTCCGTCTTCCGTAAACAGCAATGTTGTGACACTCTTAAACAGGACAATACTGCCATCTAGTGCATTTGATGAAAGCACTTTTGTGCGTGCCACACAGCAATGCATCATCAGAGAGGGTGTTCAGCATGGTTAGAAAGATAGTGACAGAGAATAGAACAAGGATGGACAATTCAACCCTTAACAACAACTCAACAATGAGTAGATGAGTGTTATGTGTGTGTATATGTGTAAATAAATGAACACTGAAATTCAAGTATTTCTTTTATATATATATATATATATATATATATAGCTAGAATTCACTGAAAGTCAATTATTTCTTATATATATATATATATATATATATATATATATATATATATATATATATATATATATATATATATATATATATATATATATATATATATATAGGCCCTGTGATGAGGTAGCGACTTGTCCAGGGTGTACCCCGCCTTCCGCCCGATTGTAGCTGAGATAGGCTCCAGCGCCCCCCGCGACCCCAAAAGGGAATAAGCGGTAGAAAATGGATGGATGTATATATATATATATATATATGAAATACTTGACTTGGTGAATTCTAGTTGTAAATATACTCCTCCCCTCTTAACCACGCCCCCAACCACGCCCCCCGCACCCACCCCCCATCTCCCGAAATTGGAGGTCTCAAGGTTGGCAAGTATGGATACTTAACGTTTGAACTGGAAAACTTTATTTCTTGCAAATATTAGCTCATTTGGAATTTGATGCCTGCAACATGTTTCAAAAAAGCTGGCACACGTGGTAAAAAAAAAAGACTGAGAAAGTTGAGGAATGCTCTTTAAACACTTATTTGGAACATCCCAAAGGGGAACAGGTGGGTGCCATGATTGGGTCTAAAAGCAGCTTCCATGAAATGCTCAGTCATTCACAAACAAGGACGGGGCGAGGGCCACCACTTTGTCAACAAATGCGTGAGCAAATTGTCCGACAGTTTAAGAAAAACCTTTCTCAACCAGCTATTGCAAGGAATTTAGGGACTTCACCATCTACGGTCCCAAAAATCATCAAAATGTTCAGAAAATCTGGAGAAATCACTGCACGTGAGCAGCAAGGCTGAAAACCAACATGAAATGCCCGTGACCTGCATCAAAAAGCGACATCGGTGTGTAAAGGATATCACCACATGGGCTCAGGAGCACTTCAGAAACCCACTGTCAGTAACTACAGTCGGTCACTACATCTGCAAGTGCAAGTTAAAACTCTACTATGCAAAGCGAAAGCCATTTATCAACAACACCCAGAAACGCCGCCGGCTTCGCTGGGCCCGAGCTCATCTAAGATGGACTGATGCAAAGTGTAAAAGTGTTCTGTGGTCTGACGAGTCCACATTTCAAATTGTTTTTTGGAAACTGTGGACGTCGTGTCCTCCGGACCGAAGAGGAAAAGAACCATCCGGATTGTTAGAAGTGCAAAGTTGACAAACAAATCCCAGCGAATCGAAGGATAAAGGATTGTCATGTCTGTGCCGTTTTTTTGTTTGTTTTTTTGTCACATGTCGCTTCAAGCTGGAAGCAAGAGGGTTCACTCCTTGCGTCGGTCTAAGCAGCTGGGCACTTTTGTTCTCCAAAGGAATGAAATAAATAGAGTGAAACTTCTTTGTATCTGTGGGTGGAGGCGGGGACACCAGCATACACACACAAACACACAGAAGTTCAGCCCCGAAACATAAACGTAAGGTAACAGCGGAGGATGAGTGTCCCATAACAAGAAAATAGAGAAAAAGAAGAAGCTTATCGACTATGTCGTCGACGCGGGCTACACTGGCGGTCGTGCACAGATTTTCAGGACTTATGCATATCCCAAATACACATCTGCAGGTCCCAATAGGTAAGAAAAGTTTGTTTTGTATAACAGATAATGTCTCCTAATAGGTGCTATTTTGCGGTCCTTATACTCACACCATAATAAAACCCGCATGTTGAAGCACAGTACGTCTGACTACCGTAGCCGTAATGCCATCCATCCCATCCATCCATCCATCTTCTTCCGCTTATCCGAGGTCGGGTCGCGGGGGCAGCAGCCTAAGCAAGGAAGCCCAGACTTCCCTCTACCCAGCCACTTCGTTCAGCTCTTCCTGTGGGACCCCGAGGCGTTCCCAGGCCAGCCGGGAGACATAGTCTTCCAAACGTGTCCTGGGTCTTCCCCGCGGCCTCCTACCGGTCGGAAGTGCCCTAAACACCTCCCTAGGGAGGCGTTCGGGTGGCATCCTGACCAGATGCCCGAACCACCTCATCTGGCTCCTCTCGATGTGGAGGAGCAGCGGCTTTACTTTGAGGCAGAGCTTCTCACCCTATCTCTAAGGGAGAGCCCCGCCACCCGGCGGAGGAAACTCATTTCGGCCGCTTGTACCCGTGATCTTGTCCTTTCGGTCATAACCCAAAGCTCATGACCATAGGTGAGGATGGGAACGTAGATCGACCGGTAAATTGAGAGCTTTGCCTTCCGGCTCAGCTCCTTCTTCACCACAACGGATCGATACAGCGTTCGCATTACTGAAGACGCCGCACCGATCCGCCTGTCGATCTCACGATCCACTCTTCCCTCACTCGTGAACAAGACTCCGAGGTACTTGAACTCCTCCACTTGGGGCAAGATCTCCTCCCCAACCCGGAGATGGCACTCCACCCTTTTCCGGGCGAGAACCATGGACTCGGACTTGCAGGTGCTGATTCTCATCCCAGTCGCTTCACACTCGGCTGCGAACCGATCCAGTGAGAGCTGAAGATCCTGGCCAGATGAAGCCATCAGGACCACATCATCTGCAAAAAGCAGAGACCTAATCCTGCAGCCACCAAACCAGATCCCCTCAACGCCTTGACTGCGCCTAGAAATTCTGTCCAAAAAAGTTATGAACAGAATCGGTGACAAAGGGCAGCCTTGGCGGAGTCCAACCCTCACTGGAAACGTGTCCGACTTACTGCCGGCAATGCGGACCAAGCTCTGGCACTGAGCTTACAGGGAGCGGACTGCCACAATCAGACAGTCCGATACCCCATACTCTCTGAGCACTCCCCACAGGACTTCCCGAGGGACACGGTCGAATGCCTTCTCCAAGTCCACAAAACACATGTAGACTGGTTGGGCAAACTCCCATGCACCCTCAAGGACCCTGCCGAGAGTATGGAGCTGGTCCACAGTTCCACGACCAGGACGAAAACCACACTGTTCCTCCTGAATCCGAGGTTCGACTATCTGGCGTAGCCTCCTCTTCAGTACACCTGAATAGACCTTACCGGGAAAGCTGAGGAGTGTGATCCCACGATAGTTAGAACACACCCTCCGGTTCCCCTTCTTAAAGAGAGGAACCACTATCCCGGTCTGCCAATCCAGAGGTACCGCCCCCGCGATGCTGCAGAGTCTTGTCAACCAAGACAGCCCCACAGCATCCAGAGCCTTAAGGAACTCCGGGCGGATCTCATCCACCCCTGGGGCCTTGCCACCGAGGAGCTTTTTAACTACCTCAGCAACCTCAGCCCCAGAAATAGTAGAGCCCACCACAGACTCCCCAGTCTGTGGTGGTAGTCGTAATGCTCCAACTAAAACATTTTGATGGATTTTTGATCACCGTGTGTAAGGTTCTATATTCTCAATGGAACTGTGGTAGTGTTTCTCCCGTGGGTCTCCTGATACCGACAGATCTTCACAGTAGCCCGGTGTCTGGTTTTATCAATGTCTTTATTTGTGAGCGCACACACGCCAGGACCGTACTCCACGCTACAACTTTTCAGTCTTTGCCCCTGGAAGCCCCTCACGACAGTCTCTGCTCCGTGACTTTTCAGTCTTTTTCTCTCCGGCAATGTCCAGCACTGTGTCCGCTCACCAGCAACTCCAACTCCCACAGTGTGTGTTGGCCCGGCTGCTGCTGATAAGCATGGCAGGTGATTGGATGATCTTCCCCAGCTGGGTAATCCAATCACCTGCCAGCTGTGCTTCGAGGCCGGTCCCACCACGACCCCCTCCACAGGAACATTTAAAGTTTTGGTGTTGTTTACTGGCATCATCTTGCAGTCTCCACGTAGCTCTTATGTGTGACTGCCATCTACTGGTCACACTTATGATTACACCATGTACCAAATAAGATAGCTTCAAGGTCGGTAAGCACAACCAGAATTATTTCGTAGATTAGGCGCACCGGGTTATAAGGCGCACTGTCGAGTTTTGAGAAAATAAAAGCATATTAAGTGTGCCTTATCTTCCGGAAAATATGGTACTTTTTTCAGGGTTCAATGGGTAGTCTTCTTCTACTCACCCCACTCATTGTGACACATATGCCTCGCTGTTGCCCCTTGTGGTGTGGCGGGAGTACTGCATACATGAGCGGGCCGACCAGTTGAATAGACCTGCCATAGAAGGTCCGATTTTGTCACCAAAGAAAATATCAGTGTCTCAAAAATGCTGCCAAGATGTTATATATTCATATTTAGTTCCACTTCAAATGAGTCAGTCTTTTAAAAAGCACTTCAGCCTGAATGTCAAATATGAATCATATGTTCGGCGTCCAACCCTTTTTAAAGGCCAACTTATTCACGCAGACACTCCGTTTTAGTCCAAAAAAAAATGTCATTCTAAAACGTTTTTTCTTACATACCAGTGGTGTGCCGTCAGCATAACCAGAAATCATGATCATAATTAAGGATACACCTAATTTTTAACTTACTTTCCCTAAATTAGATTAGTTAGAGTTTTTATCCAATCAGCATTCAGCTAGCTTATGTTGCCATGCTGTACCAAATCTGCCTTCAGAATCAACAATGTCTGTGCACTGTAAGTGAACGGACACATACAGTTGATAGACAATCGCCATAGCCAATCAGATCACCGGTTGTTGGTGATTTGAACCCCAATTCCAACCCTTGATGCTGAGTGCCAAGCAGGGAGGTAATGGGTCCCATCTTTATAGTCTTTGGTATGACTCGGCCGGGGTTTGAACTCACGACTTACCAATCTCAGGGCGGACACTCTAACCACAAGGCCACCGAGCAGACCTTCTACCTGGCCTCGCGTTGAACGTGACATTTATTAAGCGTTCTGTGATTGGACTCCCAAGTGAGCATCCAATCACAAGTTGCGAAAACAGGAAGTGGCGCCATAGAAAGCCACAGAAAACTCACCGGTTCTGTCAGGTTCCAACCCCTAACGACATCTATTAAACAGACAAGAAGCAAGGAATTAAACAGAGACAGGATTCCATTTGGCTCATGAGGAGAAACGGCTGGGCTGTACTCTTGTACAGTCTTCCACCACGCTCTGACGAAATGTTTGTACGCATCCTCTTTTATTTGGACTTTCCCTGATTACATAGCAACCGCTGTTTCTAAGGGGAGATGGGGTCGTAAAACGCTGTTGCACTCGGTCACAAAACAATTCAAAGAAAAGGTGCCTGGAGCTCCTGCTTCCTCTTCGCTTTGTAGATCTCAGGTCTTCCTGTGGATCACAATAGATCAAAGAAACCGACACCTTCATGTCGCTTTCCATCGCACACAGTGGAGTTTTACAAGCCTTTTGCTTAGTAAGATCAAAGACAGCTTTTGTCTCCTCGACGGGAACTCATGGGAACAGAATGTTTTGTGATAACGTTGCTTGGATGGCAACATGTGTTGCTCCAAAACCTGTATGTACCTTCCAGCATTAATGGCGCCTTCACAGATGTGTAAGTTGCCCATGTCTTGGGTACTAATACACCCCCATACCATCACACATGCTGGCTTTTACACTTTGCGCCTATAACAATCCGGATGGTTCTTTTCCTCTTTGGTCCGGAGGACACGACGTCCACAGTTTCCAAAAACAATTTGAAATGTGGACTCGTCAGACCACAGAACACTTTTCCACTTTGTATCAGTCCATCTTAGATGAGCTCAGGCCCAGCGAAGCCGGTGGCGTTTCTGGGTGTTGTTGATAAACGGTTTTCGCCTTGCATAGGAGAGTTTTAACTTGCACTTACAGATGTAGCGACCAACTGTAGTTACTGACAGTGGGTTTCTGAAGTGTTTTAAAGTCATTTTGATGGTAGGCTGATATAACTAATATAGACAATTACATGTTTTTTTCATTATAACACTTATATAAGACTTTTGAAGTCATTTTGATAGTAGGCTAATATAGACACTTACATCATGTGTTGTCTTCATTATAACACTTATATAAGACTTTTAAAGTCATTTTGATAGTAGGCTAATATAGCTAATATAGACACTTACATCATGTGTTGTCTTCATTATAACACTTTTATAAGACTTTTAAAGTTCTTTTGATAGTAGGCTAATATAACTAATATAGACAATTACATCACGTGTTGTTTTCATTATAACACGTATATAAGACTTTTAAAGTCATTTTGATAGTAGGCTAATATAGACACTTACATCATGTGTTGTCTTCATTATAACACTTATATAAGACTTTTAAAGTCCTTTTGATAGTAGGCTAATATAGCTAATATAGACACTTACATCATGTGTTGTCTTCATTATAACACTTATATAAGACTTTTAAAGTCCTTTTGATAGTAGGCTAATATAGCTAATATAGACACTTACATCATGTGTTGTCTTCATTATAACACCTAAATAAGACTTTTAAAGTCATTTTGATAGTAGGCTAATATAACTAATATAAACATTTATATCATGTGTTGTCTTCAATATAACACTTATATAAAACTTTTACAGTTGTTTCGATAGTAGGCTAATATAGACACTTACATCATGTGTTGTCTTCATTATAACACTTATATAAGACTTTTAAAGTCATTTTGATGGTAGGCTAATTTAACTAATATAGACAATTACATCACGTGTTTTTTTCCCATTATAACACTTATATAAGACATTTAAAGTCATTTTGATAGTAGGCTAAGATAGACACTTACATCATGTGTTGTCTTCATTGTAGCACTTATATAAGACTTTTAGAGTCATTTTGATGTAGGCTAATATAGACACTTACATCATGTGTTGTCTTCATTATAACACTTATATAAGACTTTGAAAGTCATTTTGATAGTAGGCTAATATAACTAATATAAACACTTATATCATGTGTTGTCTTCAATACAACACTTATATAAAACTTTTAAAGTCGTTTTGATAGTAGACTAATATAGACACTTACATCATGTGTTGTCTTCATTATAACACTTATATAAGACTTTTAAAGTCATTTTGATAGTAGGCTAATACAACTAATAAAAACACTTATATCATGTGTTGTCTTCAATGTAACACTTATATAAAACTTTTAAAGTCGTTTTGATAGTAGGCTAATATAGACACATCATGTGTTGTCTTCATTATAACACTTATAGAAGACTTTTAAAGTCATTTTGATAGTAGGCTAATATAGCTAATATAGACACTTACATCATGTGTTGTCTTCATTATTGTCATGTCTTGGTGATCACGTTTAGTTTGGCTATGTTCTGTTTGGTTTTTGCACTCTGTCAGTCTCTGTTTTTTTCACTCCCCGTTTTGTTTCCATGATTACCAATCAGTTCACCTGTCCTCACGACTCACGCACCTGATTCATTTGAACCCACGCACCTGTTTTCAATCACCACATGACTATTTAAGCCTGTCATTTTCTGTTGGTCGGCCTGGCGACATCACATTCATGCTCTGCACTCTTGACACGCTGCTTACTCTGTCCAGGTCATAGTTCATGCTGCCACGGAAGTTTTTTTTGTTTATTCAAGCCACTGTTTTGTACCTCCGCTGTGAGCGCCTTTTGTTCGTTCCTTTTTTTCCATAGTTCTGCCTTTGTGCTAGTTTTGTTTTATTAGCCAAGTTTGTTGCCCGCCTTGTGCGCGCCTTTTGTTTCTACTTTTTATAGTCTATTATTAAATCGTGTATTTAACTTCACGCCATTGGCCGGATAGTCGAACCTCGGATTCAGGAGGAACAGTGTGGTTTTCGTCCTGGTCGTGGAACTGTGGACCAGCTCTATACTCTCGGCAGGGTCCTTGAGGGTGCATGGGAGTTTGCCCAACCAGTCTACATGTGTTTTGTGGACTTGGAGAAGGCATTCGACCGTGTACCCCGGGAAGTCCTGTGGGGAGTGCTCAGAGAGTATGAGGTATCGGACTGTCTGATTGTGGCAGTCCGCTCCCTGTATGCTCAGTGCCAGAGCTTGGTCCGCATTGCCGGCAGTAAGTCGGACACGTTTCCAGTGAGGGTTGGACTCCGCCAAGGCTGCCCTTTGTCACCGATTCTGTTCATAACTTTTATGGACAGAATTTCTAGGCGCAGTCAAGGCGTTGAGGGGATCTGGTTTGGTGGCTGCAGGATTAGGTCTCTGCTTTTTGCAGATGATGTGGTCCTGATGGCTTCATCTGGCCAGGATCTTCAGCTCTTGCTGGATCGGTTCGCAGCCGAGTGTGAAGCGACTGGGAGGAGAATCAGCACCTCCAAGTCCGAGTCCATGGTTCTCGCCCGGAAAAGGGTGGAGTGCCATCTCCGGGTTGAGGAGGAGATCTTGCCCCAAGTGGAGGAGTTCAAGTACCTCGGAGTCTTGTTCACGAGTGAGGGAAGAGTGTATCGTGAGATCGACAGGCGGATCGGTGCGGCGTCTTCAGTAATGCGGACGCTGTATCGATCCGTTGTGGTGAAGAAGGAGCTGGGCCGGAAGGCAAAGCTCTCAATTTACCGGTCGATCTACGTTCCCATCCTCACCTATGGTCATGAGCTTTGGGTTACGACCGAAAGGACAAGATCACGGGTACGAGCGGCCGAAATGAGTTTCCTCCGCCGGGTGGCGGGGCTCTCCCTTAGAGATAGGGTGAGAAGCTCTGCCATCCAGGGGGAGCTCAAAGTAAAGCCGCTGCTCCTCCACATCGAGAGGAGCCAGATGAGGTGGTTCGGGCATCTGGTCAGGATGCCACCCAAACGCCTCCCTAGGGAGGTGTTTAGGGCACGTCCGACCGGTAGGAGGCCGCGGGGAAGACCCAGGACACGTTGGGAAGACTATGTCTCCCGGCTGGCCTGGGAACGCCTCGGGGTCCCACAGGAAGAGCTGGACGAAGTGGCTGGGGAGAGGGAAGTCTGGGCTTCCCTGCTTAGGCTGCGACCTCGGATAAGTGGAAGAAGATGGATGGATGGATGGCCATGTCCGGTCCAATTCTAATGCATCTCGGGAAAACAAACTTCATAGTCCTCGTCATGACAATTATAACACTTATGTAAGGCTTTTCATTTTTTGCGGCTCCAGACAGGTTTTTGTGTTTGGATAAAAGTGGCGTCAAAAATAGCAGGTTTTAAATTGGACATTCTTTCGCCTTTAGGAGGACTTTTCGTACAGCCTTGAAATTCCAAGCGAGTTCAAGGACCCGAAGTGACAGTATTGGATGATTTAAAAATGAATATCTCCCAATATCCTGTAGCATCTTTCAATTTTATTCATTCGACTGACAAAATGACAAAACAACATCGCTACAATCCCCCCTCACACACACACACACACACACACAGTGTAGTGATCCGTCAAATGGACAAGCACACCGTGTTAGCTTGCACGTCGTACACCGCCTGTGCACCAAGGCGCTTTAATTAAACTTTAGTGGAAATGAGTCAATGGGGTCGGAAGGCGCTCAGACCGCTCGCCTGCTACGAAGGATTACCTTTGAAGCCGCGAGCACTCACGGGGATTAGCGTGAGTTTACTGATGGATGGCTTTAGATAGCGGGAAAGTTCCGGCGTGACGACGCGATGACCTGACGAGTTGGGCAAGCGTTGAAAAGAAACGCGCTTGGACGTCTGACAAGAACACAAATAAAGGAGAGTCGATGCGTTTTGTCAGAATTTTAACCCTGGTGTGATGTTCGGGTCTGTGGGACCCGTTTTCATTTCAATTAATTAATTTTTCAAACTGAGACCGTTATGGTTAGACTAGGGGAGGTGACGGCAACAGACACCAGTGTTAGATGTAAATATAAACGGAATACAATGATTTGCAAATCATTGTATTCCGTTTATATTTACATCTAACACAATTTCCTAACTCATATGGAAACGGGGTTTGTAAACAAAACATGATCCGGGCAACGCATACTTGCCAACCCTCCCGGATTTTCCGGGAGACTCCCGAAATTCAGCGCCTCTCTCGAAAACCTCCCGGGACAAATTTTCTCCCGAAAATCTCCTGAAATTCAGGCGGAGCTGGAAGCCACGCCCCCTCCAGCTCCATGCGGACCTGAGTGACGTCAGGTGCGCAACACCACGTAAATCGTTGGCCAACCAAAAAGTAACCCCAGTATGCTATAGCCAACATTCACCAGGAGATGGCAACAGACAAACATAGATCACTCTATTACATTATTCCCCTTTTAGAAATGTATAGAAGTTACTCAAAATAAATAAACAACCCAACCAAAAAATGCAGCAGCTCAATTAAAAAACTGTACTAAAGCCACATTCTTTTTTTTTTTTTAGTACTGAACTCTTAACCTTCATTTGTAAAAAAAATAACATGCTTATTATACAAACAATATTTGTACACCTTTAACACAGATTTTTATACTGTCTTCAGAGATTCAGTTTTTTTGGTGGTACTCGAAACCTTTCTGGGTACCTGCGAAAGGGTGTTCAGTATGGTTAGAAAAATAGTAACAGAAAATAGAACAAGGATGGACAATTCAACCCTTAACTCAACAATGAGTAGATGAGTTATGTGTGTGTATATGTGTAAATAAATGAACACTGAAATTCAAGTATTTCTTTTATTTATATATATATATATATATATAATAACATAAATATATATATAGCTAGAATTCACTGAAAGTCAAGTATTTCTTATATATATATATATATATATATGTATATATATATATATATATATATATATATATATATATATATATATGAAATACTTGACTTGGTGAATTCTAGCTGTAAATATACTCCTCCCCTCTTAGCCCCGCCCCAACCACGCCCCCGCCCCACCCCGACCACGCCCCCTACCCCCCACCCCCCACCTCCCGAAATCGGAGGTCTCAAGGTTGGCAAGTATGGGGCAACGTATTGATTTGGGTACCTCCAGGAGCAGCTGATCAGCTGACCTGAGGGACCGGATGGTTGTGTAGAGGTAGAGCATCTCAGAGAGGTAGGGTGGGGCTAGACCATGTCAGGATTTAAAAACGAATAAAATAAATGTTTTGCTTTTACCACTGTGCCAATCTGACAGTCCAATTTAAAATCACCATCAATACGAAAGTACTGGTTGGTGACCATGGGCTTAACGAGCTATGCCAAGGGGCCAAAGTACCACCAGGTCCAAACACTATTACTTCAGTCTTCCTTTCATGGAAATTTAAGAAATTTAGGGTCATCCAGGCGAGTCGTGGCTGCACTGAAGAGGCATGTCTTCTCTTTAAGGAAAAATAAATGTGTGTGTCATCGGCATGAAGATGAAAATTAACATCATGCTTTCTTAAGATTGAGTAAATACATAGGAAACAGCAGTGGTCCTAAAACAGAGCCCTGTGGGACCCCACATGTCAAGGGAGCAACAGATGATTCAGAACCAGCAACATTTACGGAGAAGGTCCTGTTAGTCAAATATGACTTCAGCCAACTCAAAGCTGTACCACACATGCCCAGTTGGCAGTGTTTAAGCTACTTCTAAATCACTAATCCTCGCCTCCATGGCGACAAATAAAGTATGTTTCTTACAAGTATTATTATCACTGCAGGACGAGGAATAGCTAAACATGCTTCACTACACACCATAGGAGGATACAATAGCTCACTGGCGTCAAAACGTAAACAAATGCCATAGGTGGATCTACACCTAACATCCACTGTAATGATACCAAGTACAGTAGCGTATCTAGTCGATACTACTGATTACATCAATATTTTTCCGCATCACAACATTTTTTTTAGTTTTTCGTATTATGTTTATAAACGCAGTAAATATGTCCCTGGACACATGAGGACTTTGAATATTACCAATGTATGATCCTGTAACTACTTGGTATCGGAGTGATAACTAAATGTGTGGTATCATCCAAAACTAATGTAAAGTATCAAACAACAGAAGAATAAGTGATTATTACATTTTAACAGAAGTGTACATAGAACATGTTAAAACAGAAAACAGCGCGACACCTACCCTTTACATCAGTATTTTTTAACCATAATTGGTTTATTAGGTATTATATTTTATTGTATGATCCTGAAACTACTTGGTATCGGGTCGATACCTAAATGTGTGGTATCATCCAAAACTAACGTAAAGTATCAAAGAAGAGAAGAATAAGTGATTATTACATTTTAACAGAAGTGTTGATAGAACATGTTAAAACAGAAAATAAGCAGATATTAACAGTAAATGAACAAGTAGATTAATAATAAATTTTTGCAGCTTGTCCTTAATAATGTAGACAAAATAATAGGTGTATAAATGACACAATATGTTACTGCATACGTCAGCAGACTAATTAGGAGCCTTTGTTTGTTTACTTACTACTAAAAGACAAGTTGTCTAGCATGTTCACTATTTTATTTAAGGACAAATTTGCAATTAATAAACATAAGTTTAAAGATTTTTGGTTAAAATAAAGCCAATAATGCAATTTGTTGTGGTCCCCTTTATTTAGAAAAGTACCGAAAAGTATCGAAATAATGTTGGTACCAGTACCAAAATGTTGGTATTGGGACAACACTACTCGGTACTAGGTTCAAGGTTCAAGGTTTCTTTCTTTTGGGCGATGTAGCTCGGTTGGTAGAGTGGCCGTGCCTGCAACTTGAGGGTTCCAGGTTCGATCCCCGCTCCAGCCATCCCAGTCACTGCCGTTGTGTCCTTGGGCAAGACACTTTACCCACCTGCTCCCAGTGCCACCCATACTGGTTTAACTGTAACTTAGATATTGGGTTTCACTATGTAAAAGTGCTTTGAGTCACTAGAGAAAAGCGCTATATAAATATAATTCACTTCAATGGTACCCGGAGGCAAAATAGTTGTACAGACGTTTGTAATTCAGCGTCAAGACAGAATGAAGCAAGCAAACACAAGTCATATGAAACGTTTTTAAAATCCACAGGCACACTGTAGAATCAAATATAATACCTAATATAACCTTACAAATTCAATAGGTCCTTATGTCCCATTGCAAAAGGACTCCCGTTGGGATTCCTTTTACAATGGGCCATGCGGGCCCTAATAAACCAAGAAAATCATTGTGATTAAAGTGCTATCGCATACTAAATAAATCAAATCACCATGTGATAGCCTTATTTAAGCGTGTGATGGCAGCACGTACAAAAGTATTGTTATATCGTTTAGTCCTACAAAGAGGAACAATGAACTGCAGACCAGAGCAAAGGAGCTGGAATTCACTGCGTAAAGGATGATGGGTGAAGTGGTGAATAATAGAACTCGCCTTGGGCTGCAGCTGTGTGACATAGATGTCTGATAGGTTGGGTTGCGGCTCACCTAGAAGCTTTTTAGCCCACTTTCAGTTTGATTTAGTGCAGACTTGTTTCTCAAGGACAAATTACCAAACCATGACACCAGGGAGAAGGACAGAATCGATTCAACATGGTTCTATCTGTGTGGTGACGTCACCGTTTCCCCAGGCCGTGAAGACGTAGGTGTACCTATTTTTACACACCGCTTCGCAGTTCATCTCGAAGGTCAGCTTTGAGTCTATGACCGTGCCGAGGTAATTGTAGCTATCCACACAGTCTACAGGTTGACCTTTGATGACTGTGGTAAGTTTGACATTGGTGTGGGTTCTTAAATCAATAACCGTGTCCTTCGTTTTAGATGTGTTGAGCTGTAAAAAGGATTCCTCACACCAGCTGACAAATTCACCAACGGGACCGTGGCTGGACTAATTTCCCCTGAGAAGACTGACAATGACCATGTCATCTGCAAATTTCATTAGCGTCCTGTTAGTAAGCTTACTCTGGCACATGTTTGTGTACGGGATAAAAAGAAGCTGAATGGGGTTTAAACCCGGACTGAAAGACTTCTAAAATATCACAGTCCTCTGAACAAGTGTTTAACTGTTAGGATCTGATCAAAGTGTTGACCCCAGGATGCGGAGACGGGAGGAAAGGTTGAATTACAAAAAGGGAAACATTTAATTAGTCCAAAAGGTGTAACAAAAGGCAATGGGACAGAAGCGCACACCATGAATTACAAACAAAAACAGGTTCTTCAGTGGTTGTCGGTAGGGGAAAAGGCCAGGGCACACTAAGCACAGCAAAAACTCCAACACAGAATCCTCTTTACCTCAGGGAGGCTAGGAAGCAAACACAAAGAGGTTAGGGATTACAGGACTAAGGAGAGACAACGTACCAGGACTGGCGAGGTGAAGCAGGCACATGAATGTGAGAGGTTCTGGAGACAATAACCGGCAAGGCCAAGCTGTCAGTGACGAGCTTAAATACTCTCAGTTTTAAATTGGTTGCAGGTGTGCCTTAGTGAGTACACTTCCCAGCTCTGTCTCCAGGGCATTAAGGCCAGCGTCTTGGCATTCCGCCATGGCGTTGACGCAAGCCCCAAGCACGCCAAACTGTTGGCCTATATACAGGCGAGCGGTCCACCCCGGGTCCCGACCCCGGACAGCCAGCACCCCATCCATGGCCACCGGATCTGTGTGTCTCCCCTTCCACAAGGGATAGGGGGGAGCAGAGGAGAAAAGAAAAGAAACGGCAGATCAACTGGTCTAAAAAAAGGGGGGCTATTCAAAGGCTAGAGTATACAAATGAGTTTTGAGATGGGACTTAAATGTTTCTACTGAGGTAGCATCTCTAACTGTTACCGGGAGGGCATTCCATAGTGCTGGAGCCCGAATAGAAAACGCTCTACAGCCCGCAGACTTTTTTTGGGCTCTGGGAATCACTAATAAGCCGGAGTTCTTTGAACGCAGATTTCTTGCCGGGACATATGGTACAATACAATCGGCAAGATAGGCTGGAGCTAGACCGTGTAGTATTTTATACGTAAGTAGTAAAACCTTAAAGTCACATCTTAAGTGCACAGGAAGCCAGTGCAGGTGAGCCAGTATAGGCGTAATATGATCAAACTTTCTTGTTCTTGTCAAAAGTCTAGCAGCCGCATTTTGTACCAACTGTAATCTTTTAATGCTAGACATAGTGTAACAAAAAGCAATGGGACAGAAGCGCACGCCATGATTTACAGACAAAAACATGTTCTTCAGTGGTCGGCAGGGGAAAAGGCCAGGGCACCCTAAGCACAGCAAAAAGTCCAACACAGAATCCTCTTTACCTCAGGGAGGCTAGGAAGCAAACACAAAGAGGTTAGGGATTACAGGACTAAGGAGAGACAACGTACCAGGACTGGCGAGGTGAAGCAGGCAGATGAACGTGAGAGGTTCTGGAGACAATAACCGGCAAGACCAAGCTGTCAGTGACGAGCTTAAATACTCTCAGTTTTAAATTGGTTGCAGGTGTATCTTAGTGTCCGCCCCTCGCCGAGGACTAATGAACTGAAAAAAACAGACATCATAATAAAGGAGAAGGCAGGGGAATGATAAAACACAACATTTAACTGTGTAAAAACAATCTTCTCCAAGATCTTTGAGAGGGATGGCAGCTTAGAAATGGGTCTCAAATGAGCTAAAACTGAACTGTCCAGACCAGGTTGCTTTAAAAGTGGTTCGAAACACGGCCTGTTTAAAACTGGTAGGAACCACACCAGAAGACGGACTGCTATTTGAAATGTTAAAAACAGGCTGCTCTATGCAAGAAACAAATGTGTAGGAGGGACAGCATACTGGGGGGAATCTGAGTGCTTCAGATGATTAATTCATTCTTGTAGCGGCAGCAGAGTCTATTGCTCAAACGGATTCAAAACAGCAGAGTAGGGAAAAGGGACGGAAGGGTCAGAGGTCGGAACAGAAATGAAAACCCTTGTTGCGATGATCCGTGGCCCGGATCATGTTTTGTTATTTACTGTTAGTTTTGGACTCCCTTAGTTCCTGTTTGTGCACCTCTGGGTTTGTTTTAGTTTCCATGGGGATTCATTGGGTTCACCTGCCTCTGGTTAGTGGTCGGCACGCTCACCTGTTGTCGACCACTAATCGGAGAGCTATTTATTCACCTTTTCCGCCACGCTCAGTCTGGCTTCATTATTTGCCATACACAACAGGTTACGTTAGTATTTCTTGTCTCCTAGTTTATGCTTCCTGTGTTAGTTTGTACCTTAGCTTCACGTGCGATCGGCACGTTTTCCCCCCTGCTTGTTTTCTGTTTTTGGTACGTCTCTGAATTTCGAAAATTAAATCATGTTCCTACCTGCACGCCTTGTCCGGAGTAGTCCGTCTGCATCCCGGGGGAACAAACCCCGCAGTAAGCTGTGAACCCCCGCCCCTGTCGTGACAGTTGTGGCAACCTTATCAATACAATACTGTATTTTTCGGACCATACGGCGCACCGGATTATAAGGCGCCCTGCCGATGAACGGGTCTCGTCTGGTCTATTTTCATACAAAAGGCACATTGGATTATTGGGCGCATTAAAGGAGTCAGATTCATACTTGCCAACCTTGAGACCTCCGATTTCGGGAGGTGGGGGGTGGGGGGCGTGGTCGGGGTGGGGTGGGGAGGGGGCGTGGTTGGGGTGTGGCTAAGAGGGGAGGAGTCTATTTACAGCTAGAATTCACCAAGTCAAGTATTTCATATATATATATATATATATATATATATATATATATATATATATATATATCAATCAATCAATCAATCAATGTTTATTTATATAGCCCTAAATCACAAGTGTCTCAAAGGGCTGCACAAGCCACAACGACATCCTCGGTACATCCCACATAAGGGCAATATATATATATATATATATATATATATATATATATATATATATACATGTATACTGTATATATAAGAAATACTTGACTTTCAGTGAATTCTAGCTATATATATATTTATTTTATTATATATATATATATATATATATATATATATATATATATATAATATATATATATATATATATATAAATAAAATAAATACTTGAATTTCAGTGTTCATTTATTTACACATATACACACACATAACACTCATCTACTCATTGTTGAGTTAAGGGTTGAATTGTCCATCCTTGTTGTATTCTCTGTCACAATTTTTCCAACCATGCTGAACACCCTTTCGCAGGTACCCAGAAAGCTTTCGAGTACCACCAAAATAACTGAATCTCTGAAGACAGTATAAAAATCTGTGTTAAAGGTGTACAAATACTGTTTGTATAATAAGCATGTTATTGTTTACAAATGAGGGTTAAGAGTTCAGTACTAAAAACAAAACAAAAAAAAAGAATGTGGCTTAAGTACAGTTTTTTAATTGAGCTGCTGCATTTTCTGGTTGGGTTGTTTATTTATTTTGAGTAACTTCTACATTTCTAAAAGGGGAGGAATGTAATCTGTCGCTGGGTGTCGTGTCGTTTTCGTCGGTTTCGCTTGCATGCGGTTCAAACCGATATTTCTTCTTTAATTTCGCTTAAGCCGCTGAAATCCGAGTCTGAATCCGAGCTAATGTCGCTATAGCTTGCTGTTCTATCCGCCATGTTTGTTTGTGTTGGCATCACTATGTGACGTCACAGGAAAATGGACGGGTGTATATAACGATGGTTAAAATGAGGCACTTTGAAGCTTTTTTTTTAGGGATATTGCGTGATGGGTAAAATTTTGAAAAAAATAAGCCACTGGGAACTGATTTTTAATGGTTTTAACCCTTCTGAAATTGTGATAATGTAAAATAAACAGATATTAACAGTAAATGAACAAGTAGATTTAATCATTTGTTTTTACAGCTTGTCCCTCATTATGTTGACAAAATAATAGGTGTATAAATGACACAATATGTTACTGTATACGTCAGCAGACTAATTAGGAGCCTTTTTTTCCTTACTTACTACCGTATTTTTCGGAGTATAAGTCGCACTGGAGTATAAGTCGCACCTGCCGAAAATGCATAATAAAAAAGGGGAAAAAAACATATACCGTATTTTCCGCACCATAAGCCGCCCTGGGTTATAAGCCGCGCCTTCAATGAACGGCATATTTCAAAACTTTGTCCACCTATAAGCCGCCCCGTGTTATAAGCCGCATCTAACTGCGCTAAAGGGAATGTCAAAAAAACAGTCAGATAGGTCAGTCAAACATCAATAACTTAATGTTGCTCGAACGTTAATGTCACAACACACAAAATAAACATAACGCTCACTTTCTGAAGTTATTCTTCATTCATAAATCCCTCGAATTCTTCTCCTTCGGTGTCCGAATTAAAAAGTTGGGCGAATACGGGATCCAAAATGGCCGGCTCCGTCTCGTCGAAGTCATTGCCTTCCGGAAAGCTCGGACCACAGTTGTGACCGAAATATCCGCCCAGGCATTTACGATCCATTGGCAGATGTTGGCGTATGTCGTCCGGCGCTGTCTCCCTGTCTTAGTGAAGGTGTGTTCGCCTTCGGTCATCCATTGTTCCCACGCCGTTCGCAGTCGTGCTTTAAATGCCCTGTTGACACCAATATCGAGCGGTTGGAGTTCTTTGGTTAATCCACCCGGAATGACGGCGAGTGTTGTATTTGTGTGCTTCACTTGTTTTTTGACACCATCTGTGATGTGGGCGCGCATGGAGTCGTATATCAACATGGAACACACAAAGGAAATGAAACGTATTACCCGCGCGCTTCTTCTTCTACGGGGGCGGGTGGTTGCTTACCGTAGAAGAAGAAGCGCTTCCTCTTCTACGGGGGCGGGTGCTTACCTTGGCAGTTGCTTACCATAGAAGAAGAAGCGCTTCCTCTTCTACGGGGAAAAAAGATGGCGGCTGTTTACCGTAGTTGCGAGACCGAAACTTTATGAAAATAAATATTTATATTAATCCATATATAAGGCGCACCGGGTTATAAGCCACACTGTCAGCTTTTGTGAAAATTTGTGGTTTTTAGGTGCGGCTTATAGTGCGGAAAATACGGTATAAGTCGCACTATGAAAAAAACTGTGACTTATAGTCTGAAAAATACGGTACTAAAAGACAAGTTCAAGTTCACTATTTTATTTAAGGACTAAATTGCAATAATAAACATCTGTTTCATGTACCCTAAGATCGTTTGTTAAAATAAAGCCAATGAAGCCTTTTTTTGTGGTCCCCCTTTTTTTGGAAAAGCATCGAAATACATGTTGGTATCGGGACAACCCTAATAGAGACAAATCGCCTTTGGAGTAATGCAATGTCTAGGCTACTTGATGAATGAAGAGCTGGTTTGGAGTCATTGACAAAGTTCTCGCAACACTGCATTTTCTTGCATCTGAATCTTTCCGGCGTGCAGTCGCAATTGGCTTTTTCTCTTGTGTTCGATGCTACGTCACGCAGGATAGTATATTATTCAAGTATGTCCAGTTCCCGCATACTCGGTAGCTGGTGTAACGGGTCTGGACTTGTGATGAGTTTGTAAACAGTTCTCACACAATGGACTTCTTTACAGTAGGTTACTCTCCTGAATTAACACACACCCAGACAGCAGTGACGTGCGGTGAGGTTGATGGCTGGTGAGGCACTGACTTCATCACGGTCAGATTTACAAACATATTGTCATGTCTGTGTAATCATGTTTTGTTTTAAGTCATGTTTTGTTTAGTTTCTGGCTTTTCACTCCCTTGTCTTGTTTGCATGATTACCCATTAGTTTCACCTGTTCCACGTTTGGACTCATTGTGCACTCTTGTTTGTCACCATAGCAACCATTAGTTTTCACCTGTCACGTCACGCACCTGTTTCACGTTTTGAGTCACGCACCTGCTTTCACTAATCATGTCCATAGTATTTAAGTTCATTCATTTTCTGTTGTTCGTCCTGACGACATCCCCGCATTTATGCTCCTGCACACTCTCCACACCCTGATGACCCTTGCTACTCTTTTTTTCATGCCGGTTCCATGACAAGTAAGTTTTTGTTTATTAAGCCACAGTTAGTGTTTTGTTTAATTGTTCATAGTTTTTGCCAATGTGCAAGTTTTGTGTTTATAGTCTAGTTTTGTACCTCCGCCCCTGTGCGCGCTTTTCGTTTATTCCTTTTTTGTTAGTTTAAATAAATCATGTACCCACCTTCAAGCCTTGACCAGTCCAGTTCATTTGCACCACGGGAGAACAAGCCAAGCCACAGTCCAAGTCTTGACACATATGAACCCTAAAGAGTATCTTATTCACCATTTGATTGGCAGCAGTTAACGGGTTATGTTTAATAGCTCATACCAGCATTCTTCCCTGCTTGGCACTCAGCATCAATGGTTGGAATTGGGGGTTAAATCACCAAAAATGATTCCCAGGCACGGCGCCGCTGCTGCCCACTGCTCCCCTCACATCCCAGGGGGTGATCAAGGGGATGGGTCAAATGCAGAGGACAAATTTCATTACACCTAGTGTGTGTGTGACAATCATTGGTACTTTAACTTAACTTTAACTTTACACATACAAACTGTAGCACACAAAAAAGCACATTTAATAAAAAAAACGTTATTATGGTCTTACCTTTACTTATAAATGAAGTCCATGCGCCGCAACTAAAGCCCTCACTTCAACTTTCCACGTGCAAGATTGAATCTATTTAAAAAAGTGTAACCGAGGGTTTATAAATGTCGCCTATACTGTATGAAACTACAAAATAACAAACACGGAGGCTCCAGTTTACACGCGGACCACTTTATTTACCTTCTTTCAAAAACCTCCGCAACGTGACATCACTTCCGCTCTTAGCGCCTTCAAAATAAGAGCTCAAGGCATATACTGTATAACAGCGCATAACAGGAACTTAACATCACAAAGATGAAAGCCCATGAAAATAGGTTACAAAAGTTATTTAATAAGAAGCCAAAAAGTGCAAAAACAATAATGTTCGTGTTGGAGGAGTTGTGAATTAGGTACACCTGCAGTCTGCAGGTGTATTTAATGTTGTGTCCCTGCAGTCATTCACAACTCCTCCAACACCAACATTATTGTTTTTGCACTTTTTGGCTTCTTATGAAATCATTTTTTAAAATAGATTCAATCTTGCACGTGGAAAGTTTAAGTGTGGGCTTTAGTTGATATAACAATTCTAGGGCGGGAGTGCAGGAGGCGAGCCTCAGCCAGTGCGTCTTTTGCAGCCGTTTTATGATCGCTCAGCACAAGAAATACGTTACACACATACAGTTGTTGACAAAATACACTGTACATTATATACCTCAGCTAACTAAACTATGGAAATGTATAATATAATTCATATAGCAATACGGTCTCACTGCACAGCAGGCCAGCAGTTAGCCGAGTCATTGCGCAATCCATGTTGAGGCACTGAGTGAAGTGCCTCAACTGGCTCTTCTCAGTATTTGAACAGCAAATGTGAAAATTCAGTGATTTTGAATAAAAATAATCTAAAACTGGTGAAGTTAAATGGAAAATAACTTTATAGTATAATCACTGAATACATATAACAATTTAATATTTTTTTTTTCTTTTTACCTGCCTCTAGTGACTGCACGTCACTGCCAGACAGAGAAAGAAGGAATACATGAGGTGGTTCGGCTCCTCCAAGTTAGGAGTGCCTCATTTTTTCGACTTGACCTCCTGTGCAGTTCTGTATAATGATGCTCGCTTGCAATAAAGCAACTTCTTTTTTTTTTTTTTTTTTTTTTTGTGTCCTGTCCAGCTTCTCAGGCAAATCATATAGTTGATGTAGATGCCCATGTCGGCTGTTCAGATTTACTTTACAAAAGAGAAGTGTAGGATACTTCTCTTGTTGCCTTATTTGTATTTGACTTTATTAAATGTATTTATATTATCATTTAGTGCAGCCGGGCCGGAGCAGGAGGGGATAGAAAGAGAAAAAAAAAGAAGACAGAGGGGGAAATTGTGGGGACAAGAGGGGGATTAGACAGAGAGACAAAAACAACAACAGCAAACAACAACAACAACAACAATAGAGCAACATCAGCAAATATGACATGTACAAATATGATGGTAAAAGTAATAGCAAATAAGCAGTTAGCGAAAAATAAAAAATAATACAGAAATGACAATGAGCATTATTACACTATAAATGGATCAATACAAATACCAATAGAAATAGTGCTATTGATAATGAACAATACCAATAATTTACCTTTATTATCAACAATACAGTTGTTTAAATGCAACAATACATATACGTAATGATAACTTGAGATACGAAAGAATGCAGAAAAATGGAGGGGGAGAAAGAGAAGCAACCTACATTAACCTTGTAGATTGTTATAGTCACAATAGGTTAAGCTTTGTCAGTGTGCCATGTGTTACACCCAGTTTACCCTAGGGCAACAACGTTAATATATGTTTGATGAAACGTGATTATGTGCATGAGTGTAAGTATGCATATGTACTTGTATATGTACAGAATGTGTATATGTGTTTGTACAGTGAATGTATATGTACAGTATGTGTATGTGTATGTTTGTATATTGAATATGCGTGTGGATGTACGAACATTAGGTAGGTAAATATGTACTGTATTTGTGTATGTATGTGGGAGCGTAGGTACCTATGTACGTATGTGAGCATATGTGAATTTGCATGTACAATACATTCGACTCCCAGAGTGCGTGGGAGCCAGAGCACGGCCCCATCACCCCCGAGAGCCCAACCCACAAACAGGAGGCATGGTGCCCAGGGAACCAGGGACCACCGCCCCCACGCAGCCAAGCCGGCCAGCGACAGGAACCCCAGAGCCCGACCCACCGTACCGCCCACAAGGGCCAGCAGCAGGCCGCAGACAGACGCACCCGGCAGAGGACAGGGCACGAGAAAAGCAGGGGACAGCCAGACCCCAAGCCAGCGAGAGACCACACCCCACACGGGGTAATAAAGCAACTTTTGGTTCAGTAAAGCATCTACGACATCTCTTTTGATCCAGCCATGTTACCCTTCTGTCCGGACGAGGATGACAAGACCAGAAATACACATCACTAACATGCTAGCTTTTGAGATAATTTTACAAGAATTCACTTGAAGGTCGAAAATTGTATAATTTCACACAACTGTTAACATGCTAAGGTTAGCCCTTCAGCTTTTTTTTTTTTTTTACCAATTTTGCTCAGAGTTAAAGGGGAACATTATCACCAGACCTATGTAAGCGTCAATACATACCTTGATGTTACAGAAAAAAGACCATATATTTTTTTAACCAATTTCCGAACTCTAAATGGGTGAATTTTGGCGAATTAAACGCTTTTCTATTATTCGCTCTCGGAGCGATGACGTCACAACGTGGCGTCACATCGGGAAGCAATCCGCCATTTTCTCAAACACCGAGTCAAATCAGCTCTGTTATTTACGTTTTTTCGACTATTTCCATACCTTGGAGACATCATGCCTCGTCGGTGTGTTGTCGGAGGGTGTAACAACACCAACAGGGATGGATTCAAGTTGCACCAGTGGCCCAAAGATGCGAAAGTGGCAAGAAATTGGACGTTTGTTCCGCACACTTTACCGACGAAAGCTATGCTACGACAGAGATGGCAAGAATGTGTGGATATCCTGCGACACTCAAAGCAGATGCATTTCCAACGATAAAGTCAAAGAAATCTGCCGCCAGACCCCCATTGAATCTGCCGGAGTGTGTGAGCAATTCAGGGACAAAGGACCTCGGTAGCACGGCAAGCAATGGCGGCAGTTTGTTCCCGCAGACGAGCGAGCTAAACCCCCTGGATGTCTTGGCTCACACCGTCCCTTATGCCACCGAAGATGATCAAGAGAAGAATATCGACCCTAGCTTCCCTGGCCTGCTTACATGAGGGTATGTCTACAGAATATATTAATTGATGAAAATTGGGCTGTCTGCACTCTCAAAGTGCATGTTGTTGCCAAATGTATTTCATATGCTGTAAACCTAGTTCATAGTTGTTAGTTTCCTTTAATGCCAAACAAACACATACCAATCGTTGGTTAGAAGGCGATCGCCGAATTCTAATAAGCCACTGGGAACTGATTTTTAATGGTTTTAACCATTCTGAAATTGTGATAATGTTCCCCTTTAAATATTTTATTTCACATATACTAACTATTAGCCTGCTAATGTTAGCATGTTTTTTGGCTCATTTCACAGGTTTACACCTAAGAGTCACGTATTTTGTTACTCAACCCTGTCTTGCCAGCATGCTAATGTTAACATGCTAGCTTTTGAGCTAATTGTACTGGTACAGTAAACCCTTGTGTATCACATCTTAGTTTCCGGCCTGTCCTGGGCATACTTGCCAACTTTGAGACCTCCAATTTCGGGAGGTGGGGGGTGGGTGTGGGGGGCGTGGTTGGGGTGGGGGCATGGTTGGGGGGGTGTTTAAGAGGGGAGGAGTATATTTACAGCTAGAATTCACCAAGTCAATTATTTCATATATATATATATATATATATATATATATATATATATATATATATATATATATATATATATATATATATATATATATATATATATATCCTCGCGACCCCGAAGGGAATAAGCGGTAGAAAATGGATGGATGGATGGATGGATGGATGGATGGACGGATGGAGATATATATATATATATATATATATAAGAAATACTTGAATTTCAGTGAATTCTAGCTACATATATATAAAACAAATACTTGAATTTCAGTGTTCATTTATTTACACATATACACACACATAACACTCATCTACTCATTGTTGAGTTAAGGGTTGAATTGTCCATCCTTGTTCTATTCTCTGTCACTATCTTTCTAACCATGCTGAACACCCTCTCTGATGATGCATTGCTGTGTGGCACGCACAAAAGTGCTTTCATCAAATGCACTAGATGGCAGTATTGTCCTGTTTAAGAGTGTCACAACATTGCTGTTTACGGCAGACGGACTGCTTTACTGTAGACGTTCTTTATATTGTGGGAAAGCGGACTGAGGTCCGCATGGAGCTGGAGGGGGCGTGGCCTCCAGCTCCGCCTGAATTTCGGGAGATTTTCGGGAGAAAATTTGTCCCGGGAGGTTTTCGGGAGAGGCGCTGAATTTCGGGAGTCTCCCGGAAAATCCGGGAGGGTTGGCAAGTATGGTCCTGGGTAAATTAATTGTTCGCGAAGTAGGAACTATTCAATCAATCAATCGTTATTGCAGACCTTAGAGATCCATTACACACATAAAAACACAATACAAAACAGTAAAAAACAAAACAATAAAACATAAAGCCCAAATGTCAGTTTCTGACCTACAAACATGTGTGCCAATGGTTCCACAGTCCAGATGAGTACCTGACAGAACAGGATCCGTTATCACAGTGATTATGTCATTTTCAAACTCAGATGCCCGACACATGAACTTATACGTAAGGTTTGCTTAGCAACGCTGAGAAAGTGGGCACCTCAACACTGACAATCATCTGGCTTGCACTGGGGCTTCTTGGAATTCCCAGGCCATGTCTACACTAAGTCGTTTCACCCCTTAAACAAATAATTTCAGCCACACTAAACCATCGTTTAAGGTACCCCTCCTCAGACAAATTTTTACACGGGTAAGTCAGCCGTGTATTTCTTGAATCTCCGGCACTTAGCTCTGCATGGACTCATTGATCGTTTACAAAGTGAATTCGGAGAGGAAGTGACGCCAGGAAGACCACGCTCCACACAGTAAGTGATGCCAGAAAGTCAACAAATAACAAATATGGAGACGGACCATGCAGACATGCCCGTGTTTCTCCTTTTTGTCAGGCGCTTTTGGAAATCACAAATCAATCCCTAAGAGAAGGCAACGGGCGATTGCAGCTATTTGGGATACAACACTTCTCAGACGGCACGAGAACTTTCAAATGTCCGGGTCAGCTGTGATTCTATTTACCGAAAAACTTTGTCCCTTCCTCCCGTGGATGTGACACAGGCAGTGTGTGACTACAAATATTGCTTTATGGATGTGACTGTGAAATGGCCAGGCAGTGTGCATGATGCCCGCATCTTCGCTAACTGAAAGATGGAACCATCCCGTCGTGTCCCAAACTGTTTATCGCATTGTCTACTTTCTCATGTCTAATAAATATTTGAATAATTTATGATGGCTCAGGTGTGATTCACTACAATAGGGCCCCACAGCACACTGGATTCTTGTTCATTGAAATACCACAACCGATATTGTTCAAAGGAGATACATCCATCCATCCATCCATCTTCTTCCGCTTATCCGAGGTTGGGTTGCGGGGGCAGCAGCCTAAGCAGGGAAGCCCAGACTTCCCTCTCCCCAGCCACTTTGTCCAGCTCCTCCCGGGGGATCCCGAGGCGTTCCCAGGCCAGCCGGGAGACATAGTCTTCCCAACGTGTCCTGGGTCTTCCCCGTGGCCTCCTACCGGTCGGACGTGCCCTAAACACCTCCCGAGGGAGGCGCTCGGGTGGCATCCTGACCAGATGCCCGAACCACCTCATCTGGCTCCTCTCGATGTGGAGGAGCAGCGGCTTTACTTTGAGCTCCCCCCGGATGACAGAGCTTTTCACCCTATCTCTAAGGGAGAGCCCCGCCACCCGGCGGAGGAAACTCATTTCGGCCGCTTGTACCCGTGATCTTGTCCTTTCGGTCATAACCCAAAGCTCATGACCATAGGTGAGGATGGGAACGTAGATCGACCGGTAAATTGAGAGCTTTGCCTTCCGGCTCAGCTCCTTCTTCACCACAACGGATCGATACAGCGTCCGCATTACTGAAGACGCTGCACCGATCCGCCTGTCGATCTCACGATCCACTCTTCCCTCACTCGTGAACAAGACTCCGAGGTACTTGAACTCCTCCACTTGGGGCAAGATCTCCTCCCCAACCCGGAGATGGCACTCCACCCTTTTCCGGGCGAGAACCATGGACTCGGACTTGGAGGTGCTGATTCTCATCCCAGTCGCTTCACACTCAGCTGCGAACCGATCCAGTGAGAGCTGAAGATCCTGGCCAGATGAAGCCATCAGGACCACATCGTCTGCAAAAAGCAGAGACCTAATCCCGCAGCCACCAAACCGGATCCCCTCAACACCTTGACTGCGCCTAGAAATTCTGTCCATAAAAGTTATGAACAGAGATACATTCTAATTTAAAAACTTGCACACAAAAGACAGTAAACAAATGTAAAATGCACAGCAAACTATTTACAATATAGCTCTTTTAAATAACTTCACAGTGAAGCAAAGTCATCTACTGGAGAGGTTGGAGCAGATGGACGGTGGACGGAGGGGTGCGGGGGTCTTTTAAACGGTTGCATTTTTGTGTGTGGACACGGATAAGGTTAGTGAAGTGAAGTGAAGTGAATTATATTTATATAGCGCTTTTTCTCTAGTGACTCAAAGCGCTTTACATAGTGAAACCCAATATCTAAGTTACATTTAAACCAGTGTGGGTGGCACTGGGAGAAGGTGGGTAAAGTGTCTTGCCCAAGGACACAACGGCAGTGACTAGGATGGCGGAAGCTGGGATCAAACCTGGAACCCTCAAGTTGCTGGCACGGCCACTCTACCAACCGATCTATACCGCCCCAGCAAGGTTAGGTGTGATTTACCCTGGATAACCTTATTCCGGCTTAGTGTAAACGGGGCCTTAGTCCTATCACACACACTCAGTCCTGACAGATAGAACGAAGGAAACGAGAGGTCCTTGTCTTCTCTTGTTCTACAAATCATGATGACACTCTTTTTGGCATTATATTTCATATCATATTTTAAACCATAATCTGAACATATATTCAGCAGCTGTTGGAAGCCAGCACTGCTAGGAGACAGGATGGCTAAATCATCCGCAAGCATAAAATTATTGACCACAGTATTATTAAGTACACATCCTGTTCTACAGGTATTGAGCTGTACAGAAAGGTCATTCATATACAGATTGAAAAGGGAATGGGAGAGAATTCCCCCCCCCCCCCCCCCCCCCCCCCGGCGTGCCCCGTTCCCAACCTTAACAGGTGCCGAGCATTTATCGCCCCATCTGATCTGCATGCTCTGATTAGCATACCAATATGACAGAATTAACGAGTTCAAGTTCAAGTTCATGACTGATTGAAGAGTGGATCGTGAGATCGACAGGCGGATCGGTGCGGCGTCTTCAGTAATGCGGACGCTGTATCGATCCGTTGTGGTGAAGAAGGAGCTGAGCCGGAAGGCAAAGCTCTCAATTTACCGGTCGATCTACGTTCCCATCCTCACCTATGGTCATGAGCTTTGGGTTATGACCGAAAAGACACGATCACGGGTACAAGCGGCCGAAATGAGCTTCCTCCGCCGGGTGGCGGGGCTCTCCTTTAGAGATAGGGTGAGAAGCTCTGCTATCCGGGAGGAGCTCAGAGCAAAGCCGCTGCTCCTCCACATTGAGAGGAGCCAGATGAGGTGGTTCGGGCATCTGGCCAGGATGCCACCCGAACGCCTACCTAGGGAGGTGTTTAGGGCACATCCGACTGGTAGGAAGCCACGGAGAAGACCCAGGACACGTTGGGAAGACTATGTCTCCCGGCTGGCCTGGGAACGCCTCGGGATCCCCCGGGAAGACCTGGACGAAGTGGCTGGGGAGAGGAATGTCTGGGCTTCCCTGTTTAAGCTGCTGCACCCGCGATAAGATGGCAATAAGATGGATGGATGGATATGACAGAATTCTGATGATACTATCAGGCACGCCCCTGTCTTTCTGTTTTAAAAACAGTTTCTGATGGTTGACTCTATCAAAGGCTTTCGACGCATCAATATAGCCAACTAAAACTGAGGAGTTCTTACCTGTATACATATCAATCTTTTAATGCATAGATACAAAGGTCAGTACCATGCTTAGTTTTAAAACCAAACTGATTGTCAGCAGTGGTAAGAAAAGCTCTTCTAATAAAATTATCTCTATAACTTTAGAAAGTATGCTTGCAAGTGCAATAGGCCTGTAATTATCCATGCTTCCCACCTTACCTGCTTTGTCCTTGATGACCGGCACCAGAGTGACCGCCAGCATGGAGTCAGTAAAACAGATGGAAAACAGGACCGCTACTCTGGGGCTCACATGTTTCAGGTGTTCTGCAGTTAATATCCTATCTTGTCAATTGTATTGTACCATATGTCCCGGCAAGAAATCTGCGTTCAAAGAACTCCGGCTTATTAGTGATTCCCAGAGCCCAAAAAAAGTCTGCGGGCTATAGAGCATTTTCTATTCGGGCTCTAGTACTCTGGAATGCCCTCCCGGTAACAATTAGATATGCTACCTCAGTAGAAGCATTTAAGTCCCATCTTAAAACTCATTTGTATACTCTAGCCTTTAAATAGACCCCCCTTTTAGACCAGTTGATCTGCCGTTTCTTTTCTTTTCTCCTCTGCTCCCCTCTTCCTTGTGGAGGGGGAGGGGCACAGGTCCGGTGGCCATGGATGAAGTGCTGGCTGTCCAGAGTCAGGACCCAGGGTGGACCGCTCGCCTGTGCATCGGCTGGGAACATCTCTGCGCTGCTGACCCGTCTCCGCTCGGGATGGTGTCCTGCTGGCCCCACTATGGACTGGACTCTTACTATTATGCTGGATCCACTATGGACTGGACTCTCACAATATTGTGTCAGACCCACTCGACATCCATTGCATTCGGTCTCCCCTAGAGGGGGGGGGGGGGGGGGGTACCCACATATGCGGTCCTCTCCAAGGTTTCTCATAGTCATTCACATCGACGTCCCACTCGGGTGAGTTTTTCCTTGCCCTTATGTGGGCTTTGTACCGAGGATGTCGTTGTGGCTTGTGCAGCCCTTTGAGACACTTGTGATTTAGGGCTATATAAATAAACATTGATTGATTCATATGATCAGAGCCACTGGCTTTATTATCAGCTACTGTAGCTGGGATATTGAATGAATTAATTAATTTATTCCGTCAGATATATATAGCAACACTTCATCACTCTTTGAAATTTGACAGACATGCAACGGCACCCACCGAAAAAGCATACGGGAGAATAAAAAGCAAAACTGCTTATCCATGTCCCGCTCTTAATGTACAATCAACTTATATGTTGGTTATATATGTTGGTTATAAGTCCAAGTTTCAACAGCAGGTTTGATGGATACATGACAATTTCAGAATAAGAATAACATATGCTGGAAAACACTTTGTCAATAGCATTGAGCGACCATGAGATTAGCTCCATCTTGCCTGGGTACATTTCGTCTTCTGAAGCCTTGTCTGGTGTGTTACATCCCTTATTCCACAGTGAGTTCTTTTGCACCTGTGTGCCACAGTTGAGATAGTCCAAACAACTAGTCATGTTTTTGATAGTTTCCCAACAACACATTTTGTATCGCAAGGTTGAACACTCTTAGGCTAGAAGACAGTTTAAAGGCCTACTGAAACCCACTACTACCGACCACGCAGTCTGATAGTTTATACATCAATGATGAAATCTTAACATTGCAACACATGCCAATACGGCCGGGTTAGTTTACTAAAGTGCAATTTTAAATTCCGCGCGAAATATCCTGCTGAAAAAGTCTCGGTATGAAGACGTCAGTGCGTGACGTCGCGGATTGTAGAGGACATTTTGGGACAGCATGGTGGCCAGCTATTAAGTCGTCTGTTTTCATTGCAAAATTCCACAGTATTCTGGACATCTGTGTTGGTGAATCTTTTGCAATTTGTTCAATGAACAATGGAGACAACAAAGAAGAAAGCTGTAGGTGGGAAGCGGTGTATTGCGGCCGACTTCAGCAACACAAACACGGCCGGTGTTTCATTGTTTACATTCCCGGAAGATGACAGTCAAGCTTTACCATTGGCCTGTGGAGAACTGGGACAACAGAGACTCTTACCAGGAGGACTTTGAGTTGGATACGCAGACACGGTACCGTGAGTACGCATGCAGCTGCGGCTTGCCCCAAGTGGAGGAGTTCAAGTACCTCGGAGTCTTGTTCACGAGTGAGGGAAGAGTGGATCGTGAGATCGACAGGCGGATCGGTGCGGCGTCTTCAGTAATGCGGACGCTGTATCGATCCGTTGTGGTGAAGAAGGAGCTGAGCGGGAAGGCAAAGCTCTCAATTTACCGGTCGATCTACGTTCCCATCCTCACCTATGGTCAATCAATCAATCAATCAATCTTTATTTATATAGCCCTAAATCACAAGTGTCTCAAAGGGCTGCACAAGCCACAACGACATCCTCGGTACAAAGCCCACATACGGGCAAGGAAAAACTCCCCCCAGTGGGACGTCGATGTGAATGACTATGAGAAACCTTGGAGAGGACCGCATATGTGGGTAACCCCCCCCCTCTAGGGGAGACCGAAAGCAATGGATGTCGAGTGGGTCTGACATAATACTGTGAGAGTCCAGTCCATAGTGGATCCAACATAATAGTAAGAGTCCAGTCCATAGTGGGGCCAGCAGGACACCATCCCGAGCGGAGACGGGTCAGCAGCGTAGAGATGTTCCCAGCCGATGCACAGGCGAGCGGTCCACCCCGGGTCCCGACTCTGGACAGCCAGCACTTCATCCATGGCCACCGGACCTGTGCCCCCCCCCCCCCCCCTCATGAGCTTTGGGTTATGACCGAAAGGACAAGATCACGAGTACAAGCGGCCGAAATGAGTTTCCTCCGCCGGGTGGCGGGGCTCTCCCTTAGAGATAGGGTGAGAAGCTCTGCCATCCGGGGGGAGCTCAAAGTAAAGCCGCTGCTCCTCCACATCGAGAGGAGCCAGATGAGGTGGTTCGGGCATCTGGTCAGGATTCCACCCGAACGCCTCCCTAAGGAGGTGTTTAGGGCACGTCCAACCGGTAGGAGGCCGCGGGGAAGACCCAGGACACGTTGGGAAGACTATGTCTCCCGGCTGGCCTGGGAACGCCTCGGGGTCCCACAGGAAGGGCTGGACGAAGTGGCTGGGGAGAGGGAAGTCTGGGCTTCCCTGCTTAGGCTGCTGCCCCCACGACCCGACCTTCGGATAAGCGGAAGAAGATGGATGGATGGATGGATGACACAGAATGGACCTGCTATCTCCATTTAAATAAGAAAATCGCATTTCAGTAGGCCTTTAATTCCTACGCTCACATTGTCCCACAGTCTCACCCCCGCTATGGATAACGTTTGAGCCTTGAATGTGGAATTCACCATGTTGTGTTTGAATTTCAGGACACCCCTGAGTTCATGTGGACCATCTCTGAGTGAAAACAGACTCTGTATATATGTGAGACCACAAACATAAATTAGATTATATCATGTAGTTTAAGAAAATTACTCATTGTGAACATTATTGCCTGCAGCACCTCACTTACAGTGACACCAACAGCCTCTCTGTATCAAATGGGTCACTTCTATCACAATTAAAAAGTGCAGAATAGTGCTGCCTCCATTTCTCAGCTATATTGTCAGCTCCAGCTACACCCTCAATTGTGCATGGCAGCGGCATACTGCCTCGGTTCAATGTTTTCACCTCTTTCCAGAATCCACTTATATTGCAATTAAGGAGTTTCTCAGCCAATGAGTCAGTGCTCATACTATGCTCATATCGAGCGACAAATCGAATGGCAGATTTGTACCTAGAAGGTGTGAGCTTCTTACGGTCTAGTACTGGACCTTGTCTAGGTCTGCCAGCCAGAACCCATTCACCGAAAGCCTCCTTAGCCACAGTGTAATGCACACGGACATGTTTATTCCAGCCTGGCTTCCCACTGGATTCCCTGTTTGTGCATGTAACATAAGGACTGCTAGCCTCACACAGGGTTTTGACAGTCTTGCCACACATTGCACAAAGGGATTTTATATGATTCATATCGTTACAGTTAAGATTAGTACACAAAATTGCATCAAGTGGAAGAGACATATTATTTAAAAGAGCATCAGTTCTCCTGTGAGTTTGGACCAGTCTAGTTTGGCCCTCAGGCTATTAACCTCCTGGGTCAACTCAGGGAGACCGTCCAACTTAATATCTATCCATCCATCCATCCATCTTCTTCTGCTTAACCGAGGTCGGGTCGCTGGGGCAGAAGCCTAAGCAGGGAAGCCCAGACTTCCCTCTCTTCAGCCACTTCGTCCAGCTCCTCCCGGGGGATCCCGAGGCGTTCCCAGGCCAGCCGGGAGACATAGTCTTCCCAACGTGTCCTGGGTCTTCCCCGTGGCCTCCTACCGGTCGGACGTGCCCTAAACACCTCCCTAGGGAGGCGTTCGGGGGGCATCCTGACCAAATGCCCGAACCACCTCATCTGGATCCTCTCGATGTGGAGGAGCAGCGGCTTTACTTTGAGTTCCTTCCGGATGGCAGAGCTTCTCACCCTATCTCTAAGGGAGAGCCGCCACCCGGCGTGATCTTGTCCTTTCGGTCATAACCCAAAGCTCATGACCATAGGTGAGGATGGGAACATAGATTGACCGATAAATTGCCTTCCGTCTCAGCTCCTTCTTCACCACAACGGATCAATACAGCATCCGCATTACTGAAGACGCCGCACCGATCCAAACTGTCGATCTCACGATCCACTCTTCCCTCACTCGTGAACAAGACTCCGAAGTACTTGAACTCCTCCACTAGGGGCAGGGTCTCCTTCCCAACCCGGAGATGGCGCTCCACCCTTTTCCGGGCGAGAACCATGTATTCGGACTTGGAGGTGCTGATTCTCATCCCAGTCGATTCACACTCGGCTGCGAACCGATCTAGTGAGAGCTGAAGATCCTGGCCAGATGAAGCCATCAGGACCACATAATCTGCAAAAAGAAGAGACCTAAACCTGCAGCCACCAAACCAGATACCCTCAATGCCCTGACTGCACCTAGAAATTTTGTCCATAATTCACCAAATCAAGTATTTTATATATATATATATATATATATATATATATATATATATATATATATATATATATATATATATATATCAGAAATACTTGACTTTCAGTGAATTCTAGCTATATATATATATATATATATATATATATATATATATATATATATATATATATATATATATATATATATATATAAAAATAAGAGAAATACTTGAATTTCAGTGTTCATTTATTTACACATATACACACACATAACACTCATCTACTCATTGTTGAGTTAAGGGTTGCATTGTCCATCCTTGTTCTATTCTCTGTCACTATTTTTCTAACCATGCTGAACACCCTCTCTGATGATGCATTCTGCTTCGTCTCCTTGTTGTGTGCGCAGTTGTGCACTGCACTCTCTAAAAGCCCTAGGTGTTATTGTCACATATGCATGTACAGTAGATGGCAGTATTGTCCTGTTTAAGAGTGTCACAACATTGCAGTTTACGGCAGACGAACCGCTTTACGGTAGACGAAAACGTGACTGCTGTTGTTGTGTGTTGTTGCCGCGCTGGGAGGACGTTAATGAAACTGATTAACAATAAACCCACATAATAAACCAAGAACTCGCCTTTGATCATTCTACAGTTATAACGTGATTGGGCAGGCATGCTGTTTATATTGTGGGAAAGCGGACGTGAAAACAGACTGTCGACACGTCACTCAGGTCCACCTGAATTTCGGGAGATTTACGGGAGAAAATTTGTCCCGGGAGGTTTTCGGGAGAAGCGCTGAATTTCGGGAGTCTCCCGGAAAATCCGGGAGGGTTGGCAAGTATGGCTCCTAAGATTCCATACCTTCTGATTTTTTATATCTGGTTCCTTTCACACTGCTTCCTGAGACTCTTAGGACCTCCATCCGAGCCTGAGCGGCTGCTATCTCCACTTCAAGCTCAAATCTCTCTTTCCTTTTCCTTATTTCCTCCTCTTGCTGATCCAGCTCTTGCTTTATTTTGAGCAATTTTTGACGAGCGAGAAGAGCAGCCATTTCAGCCTCCGCTTTGACACGTGCAGAGGAAATAGAGGAGTTTGAAGTTCTTGAAGTCCCAGTTTTTGATCCATGATTGTTGCTTCCAACATTTGAGATGCTGTACTGGCTGAATGTCATCATGCACTACTTCACATGGGGCCTTCTCCTCCACATTGTTATTTGGTGCATATCCTGAGACTGGTCTTTTAGTTTCAGAAAGCCACTGTGTCATATCCTCAATAAATCCTTTGTTGTATTTATTGATGCTTGCAAACCACACTTTTTGTTTATCCTTTTCCACCTCAGATACTATTTCCACCAATGACTCATGCAGGGAAGTTGTTTCCTTGCATCAAAATGTTCAGTTGAGTTTTCACCTGTGAAACATTTTCATCATTTTCCACGAGCTTCTTTAAAACAATGATGATACATTTCATTGTATTCACTCTTGCATGGCGTTCTTTCCGAAGCTTCTCCATTTCGCACACCAAGGCCTTTTCAGTGAGAATGATTTTTCTTTTCACAGTTTCATTGCAATCAATGTCATTTGCATTTGAATCAGCTTTTGATCCATTCACTTGTGAACCAGCTTTTGATCCAAAGTTCAGAGAGCATATGTCACAATCGACATTTGCATCATGAATCCACATCCAACTTTGCTGCTTTGTTTTGGCACGAATACAAACCCCGTTTCCATATGAGTTGGGAAATTGTGTTAGATGTAAATACAAACGGAATACAATGATTTGCAAATCATTTTCAACCCATATTCAGTTGAATATGCTACAAAGACAACATATTTGATGTTCAAACTTTTGCAAATAATAATTCACTTAGAATTTCATGGCTACAACACGTGCCAAAGTAGTTGGGAAAGGGCATGTTCACCACTGTGTTACATGGCCTTTCCTTTTAACAACACTCAGTAAACGTTTGGGAACTGAGGAGACACATTTTTGAAGCTTCTCAGGTGGAATTCTTTCCCATTCTTGCTTGATGTACAGCTTAAGTTGTTCAACAGTCTCCGTTGTGGTATTTTAGGCTTCATAATGCGCCACACATTTTCAATGGGAGACAGGTCTGGACTACAGGCAGGCCAGTCTAGTACCCACACTCTTTTACTATGAAGCCACGTGGCTTGGCATTGTCTTGCTGAAATAAGCAGGGGCGTCCATGGTAACGTTGCTTGGATGGCAACATATGTTGCTCCAAAACCTGTATGTACCTTTCAGCATTAATGGTGCCTTCACAGATGTGTAAGTTACCCATGTCTTAGGCACTAATACACCCCCATACCATCACAGATGCTGGATTTTCAACTTTGCGCCTATAACAATCCGGATGGCTCTTTTCCTCTTTGGTCCGGAGGACACGACGTCCACAGTTTCCAAAAACAATTTGAAATGTGGACTCGTCAGACCACAGAACACTTTTCCACTTTGTATCAGTCCATCTTAGATGAGCTCAGGCCCAGCGAAGCCGACGGCATTTCTGGGTGTTGTCAATTTTCGCCTTGCATAGGAGAGTTTTAACTTGCACTTACAGATGTAGCGACCAACTGTAGTTACTGACAGTGGGTTTCTGAAGTGTTCCTGAGCCCATGTGGTGATATCCTTTACACACTGATGTCGCTTGTTGATGCAGTACAGCCTGAGAGATCGAAGGTCACTGGGCTTAGCTGCTTACGTGCAGTGATTTCTCCAGATTCTCTGAACCCTTTGATGATATTACGGACCGTAGATGGTGAAATCCCTAAATTCCTTGCAATAGCTGGTTGAGAAAGGTTTTTCTTAAACTGTTCAACAATCTGCTCACGCATTTGTTGACAAAGTGGTGACCCTCGCCCCATCCTTGTTTGTGAACGACTGAGCATTTAATGGAATCTACTTTTATACCCAATCATGGCACCCACCTGTTCCCAATTTACCTGTTCACCTGTGGGATGTTCCAAATAAGTGTTTGATGAGCATTACTCAACTTTATCAGTATTTATTGCCACCTTTCCCAACTTCTTTGTCACGTGTTGCTGTCAGAAAATTCTAAAGTTAATGATTATTTGCAACAACAAAAAAATGTTTGTCAGTTTGAACATCAAATATGTTGTCTTTGTAGCATATTCAACTGAATATGGGTTGAAAATGATTTGCACATTATTGTATTCCATTTATATTTACATCTAACACAATTTCCCAACTCATATGGAAACGGGGTTGCATCCCTATCAATATGTTGCACGCCAGTAACACGCGTTGTTTAAAGAATATTTAAAAAAAGCGATTCCGCCTCACTAATCACGGCCACGGTGCGACAATTACAGGCTGAGAGATGGAATAATCACAGCTGTCATCATCGATTGCCTCTCCTGTGGGACAGCGGCGCCTGGAGTGGATGAGGTTCTCCTCACGCTTTGAGGAGAATGACAAGTGGAAGAAGAAGCGCCTTCAAGAAGCTCTTTCTCCAATCTTTCAACCCATTTTAGCTTTGAAGCATGTGACTTTCTTCCGTACTCCGCCTGTGTCTAATGACACACTCCCTTTGTAAGTACCAATGACACTGCTTCACTTATTTTTACACTTAAGTCACGCTTAAAAGGCTTCTGAGGGGGAAAAAAATGCCTCCTGTCTTTGCATCCGCGGCTTGCAATCAAAATCTTCACAGGACGCTTTGAAGTTAGAAGTACAAAACCCCAAAACCAGTGAAGTTGTCACGTTGTGTAAATGGTAAATAAAAACAGAATACAAGGATTTGCAAATCCTTTTCAACTTTTATTCATTTGAATAGACTGCAAATACAAGATATTTGATGTTCCAACTGAGAAACGTATTCATTTTTTGCAAATAGTCTTCAACTTAGAATTTAATGGCAGCAAGACATTGCAAAAAAGTTGTCACAGGGGCATTTTTACCACTGTGTTACATGGCCTTTCCTTTTAACAACACTCAGTTAAATGTTTGGGAACTGAGGAGACACATTTTTGAAGCTTTTCAGGTGGAATTATTTTCCATGGGAGACAGGTCTGGACTACAGGCAGGCCTGTCTAGTACCCGCACTCTTTTACTTTGAAGCCACGCTGTTGTAACGCATGGATTGGCATTGTCTTGCTGAAATAAGCAGGGGCGTCCATGAAAAAGACGTTGCTCCAAAACCTGTATGTACCTTTCAGCATTAATGGTGCCTTCACAGATGTGTAAGTTACCCATGTCTTGGGCACTAATACATCCCCATACCATCACAGATGCTGGCGTTTCAACTTTGCGCCTATAACAATCCGGATGGTTCTTTTCCTCTGTGGTCCGGAGGACATGGCGTCCACAGTTTCCAAAAACAATTTGAAATGTGGACTCATCAGACCACAGAACATTTTCACAGTTTGCATCAGTCCATCTTAGATGAGGTCGGGCCCAGCGAAATGGCTTTGGCTGTTATGTTTTGCAAGGGGAGTTGACGGCACAGACACACGGGGGCAGTAAAGCACCATGATTTAATATATATATATATATACACACACACACTACTTAAACTAAGGCAATGGCGTGTGACTAATCCAAAAGGGGTGTATGGTGGGAGACTATTAGTATGACTGATTAGCTGTTGAGTATTACCTAATTGTTGGATGAGAAAGCAGAAAAGTCGAAAGGGGAAAGCAGAAGAAGGTTTGTGATCCAAGCGGGAGGTCCATGGGGCTGAGAGAAGCTTCAAGGGCTCCGTGTGCAAAGCAGAGGTTGAGGATGAAGGTAGGCAGTCCAGAATCCAGAGGGGAACAACAGGGGATCACAGGAGAACACGGGCAGCACTGCTGGGAAAACAACAGGGGCATCAGACACGGAAACAAGGGGGGGAGAGCGAGACCGCGGGATGGAAGCCAGACACGGGGTGCTTACACAGGTAACTGAAGATTAAGTTCCGGCAAGGATCCTTGGATCCACCGGTCTATATACAGCTCGCCCTCATCAGTCCCAGGTGTGCTGATTGCTGATCGGCCACTGCCGGAGATAAGCGGGTTCGAGTCCACGCCGTGACATTGGCTTTGCATAGTAGAGTTTTAACTTGCACTTACAGATGTAGCGACCGACTGTAGTTACTGACAGTGGGTTTCTGAAGTGTTCCTGGGCCCATGTGGTGATATCCTTTACACACTGATGCAGCTTTTTGATGCCGTACCGCCTGAGGGATCCAAGGTCACGGACATTCAATGGTACGTGCAGTCATAGGCGCCGATCTACATTTCTGCCAGTGGATGCTCGGACAGTCGGTAAATCTGACGCTACTTTTCTGAGCATGCGCGGTTTTTTACAGACCTTAGATGGTGAAATTCCTAAATTCCTTGCAATAGCTGGTTGAGAAATGTTGTTCTTAAACTGCTGGACAATAATGCTCAGGCATTTTTTTGTATATTAGCAGTGGTTAAATATTTTTTACACTTGTATCACAGTTAGGAATGTTAAAATGTGACTTGAAACCCGTACAGCTTTAATGATGGACTATTTCTGTTTACATTATTCATGAAGGTTAATTGAAAGGGGAGGTGAACACAAGTTGTACTTTTCAGCCATAATGAGTCAAATACCCTTAAAAATTCATAGTGTTCTTTCCCTGAGCATAATTGAGCATCAGTATTGAATTTAGTAGTTAATTACGTGTTCTAAGTTATGTAAATATGTTTGAAAATTGTCAACCGAGTGAACCTTTGCCTCTTCCTTCTCCTTTTTGGACACATTCCTAGAGGTGGAAAGGGTCTCAGAGTGCAAGTTCCTGGGCGTGAACATCTCAAGCAACATGACCTGGAAAAGCAACACCACTGCACTCCAGAAAAAAGGTCAGCAAAGACTATTTTCTGAGAAGGCTGAGGAAAATAGATCTGGCTGATACTATCGCTGCTCCGTTGAGTCAATACTGACCTACGGCATCTCCGTTTGGTTTTCTAGCTGCACGGTGGCAGAGAGAAAGAGATTACGGGGGGTCATAAACGTGGCCCAGAAGATCACTGCATGTCCTCTTACATCTCAAGAGGACCTGTATAAGAGACACTGCAACGGGAGAGTAAACAGCATCCTCAAGGACTCATCCCACCCAGGTCACCACTGGCTTGAACTCTTGCCCTCAGGGAGGCGTTATAAGACCATCAAAGCAAGGACAAATAGACTGAAAAACAGTTTCTATCCTAGAGCTGTTCCATCCATCTTCTTCCGCTTATCCGAGGTCGGGTCGCGGGGGCCCAGACTTCCCTCTCCCCAGTCACTTCGTCCAGCTCTTCCCGGGGGATCCCGAGGCGTTCCCAGGCCAGCCGAGAGACATAGTCTTCCCAACGTGTCCTGGGTCTTCCCCGTGGCCTCCTACTGTACTGGTTGAACGTGCCCTAAACACCTCCCTAGGGAGGCGTTCGGGTGGCATCCTGACCAGATGCCCGAACCACCTCATCTGGCTCCTCTCGATGTGGAGGAGCAGCGGCTTTACTTTGAGCTCCCCCCGGATGGCAGTGCTTCTCACCCTATCTCTAAGGGAGAGCCCCGCCACCCGGCAGAGGAAACTCATTTCGGCCGCTTGTACCCGTGATCTTGTCCTTTCGGTCATAACCCAAAGCTCATGACTATAGGTGAGGATGAGAACGTAGATTGACCGGTAAATTGAGAGCTTTGCTTTCCGTCTCAGCTCCTTCTTCCCCACAACGGATCGATACAGCGTCCGCATTACTGAAGACGCCTCACCGATCCGCCTGTCGATCTCACGATCCACTCTTCCCCCACTCGTGAACAAGACTCCGAGGTACTTGAACTCCTCCACTTGGGGCAGGGTCTCCTCCCCAACCCTTTTCCGGGCGAGAACCATGGACTCGGACTTGGAGGTGCTGATTCTCATCCCAGTCGCTTCACACTCAGCTGCGAACCGATCCAGTGAGAGCTGAAGATCCTGGCCAGATAAAGCCATCAGGACCACATCATCTGCAAAAAGCAGAGACCTGATCCTGCAGCCACCAAACCGGATCCCCTCAACGCCTTGACTGCGCCTAGAAATTCTGTCCATAAAAGTTATGAACAGAATCGGTGACAAAGGGCAGCCTTGGCGGAGTCCAACCCTCACTGGAAACGTGTCCGACTTACTGCCGGCAATGCGGACCAAGCTCTGACACTGATCATACAGGGAGCGGATCGCCACAATCAGACAGTCCGATACCCCATACTCTCTGAGCACTCCCCACAGGACTTCCCGAGGGACACGGTTGAATGCCTTCTCCAAGTGTGGTTGGGCAAACTCCCATGCACCCTCAAGGACCCTGCCGAGAGTATTAGAGCTGGTCGACAGTTCCACGACCAGGACGAAAACCACACTGTTCCTCCCGAATCCTAGAGCTGTTATTGCCCTAAACTCTGCACTTACCTGAACACTCACCACTTTATTACTTGCTTACCTCTGATAAAGATCTACTGTGCAATATGTTTTTTTAACATTTTATTATGTTTTTACATTTTAAATTGTTTTATTATTGTTGTTGTCTTAACACTATTTCATGTAGGTTTGTTTTAAAAGCACTGAGCTGGATTGCTGTCCAATTTTGTTGTTTCCATACAATGACAATAAAGGTATTCTGATTCTGATTCTGAGTTGTGTGAATGCTCCCAAACATTCACACATATGCTTTTATACACCAAAATGCATCTATTTGTTAAACTTCTTCAACAACTCCTTCTTCTCCAGATTTTGGCACGCTCTACTTTCCGCATTTTTCACCCCATTCAAAGCGCTCCAACTTCAAACTGCTCAGCCTATTCTGGAATCGCGGACTTTCCCTTGAAAAATTCCCAGATTTCCCAGAATTCCAGGTTTTCCGGGACATGTTTCCCATTGCAAATTAATCGGCCACTTTTTAAACTTCCACCCATTTCCACATTTTTCAACCGATTCAAACCATTTCACCTTCAACACATTCCACCATTCTGGAAATTTAAACTTCCTTTTTTTCCAAGTTTTAAAAAATTCCATGATTTTCCAGAATTCCTGGTTTTCCAAAGCCCTATTTCCACCCTTTTTTTCTGGCGACTGCTCCTCCCACATTTTTCAACCCATTTCAACTGTTTTACAATCAGAACATTCCTTTTTAATCAGGACAAAATAACAAAGCTGTTAATTGAACTGGAAAAATTCCCGGTTTTCCCAAAATTCCAGGAATTCAGTAATACCATTACTCAATTCAACATGTTACTACTTCAACATTTCTCGACCGATTTGAAAAAATTAAACATCAATCATTTCAATTAATTCAGACCATTCAAGTTTTTTTTTACCATTTTCCAAAAAATTCCCGGATTTCTCTTTTTTCTTTTTCTTTTTCCCCATTCAAAACGAATTGGCCATTTTTCAAACTTCCACAATTCCCACATTATTCAAACCATTCCACCTTCAACACATTCAACTCATCCTGGACATTCAAACAACCATTTTTACACATTCAACACATTTCCAGGAATTCCTGCTTTTTGATAACCGATTTCCACCCTTAAGTTCGACTGCTATTCTTTTAATTTTCCTGAAGGAACTCTTCTGAAGGAATCAATAAAGTACTATCTATCTATCTATCTATCTATCTATCTACTTCTTTCACATTTTTCAACCCATTAAAACCCTCCTCATATTCAGGATAAAAACCAAATTGTTAAATGAACTAGAAAAATTCCCGGTTTTCTCGAAATTCCAGGAATTTCTGAATTAAAAACTGTTACAACTTCAACATTTCTCGCCCGATTTAAACAAATCCAACACCAACCAATTCAGCTCATTCAGGACATTGATGCTTCTAATCATTTTCCAAAAATCCCGCTTTTCCCAAAATTCCCAACTTCCCAGGAAAGTTCCCATCGAAATGAATGGGCCATTTTTCCAAGTTGCACAATTCCTACATTTTTCAACCTATTCAAACCATTCCACCTTCAACACATTTCACTCATTCTGGAGATTCACACTATCATTTTTCCACATTCAACAAATTTCCAGGAATTCCTGTTTTTTGGTAACCTATTACAACCCTTTAGTTCGACTACTTTTTTCACATTTTTCAACCCATCAAAACCCTCCTCATATTCAGGACAAAAACCAAGTTGGTTAAGGAACTAGAAAAATTCCCGGTTTTCCCGAAACTCCAGGAATTTCTCAATTAAAAACTGTTACTCCTTCAACATTTCTCGCCCGATTTAAACAATTCCAACACCAACCAATTCGGCTCATTCAGGACATTAATGCTGCTAATCAAATTCCCAAAAAATCCCGCTTTTCCTAAAATTCCCAACTTCCCAGGAAAGTTCCCATTGAAATGAATGGGACATTTTTCCAAGTTGCACAATTCCCACATTTTTCAACCTTTTCAAACCATTCCACCTTCAACAGATTCAACTCAGTCTGGACATTCAAACTACCATTTTTTCACATTCAACACATTTCCAGGAATTCCTCATTTTTGGTCACCTATTTCCACCCTTAAGTTTGACTACTTCTTTCACATTTTTCAACCCATCAAAACACTCCTCATATTCAGGACAAAAACCAAGTTGGTTAAGGAACTAGAAAAATTCCCGGTTTTCCCGAAATTCCAGGAATTTCTCAATTAAAAACTGTTACGCCTTCAACATTTCTCGCCCGATTTAAACAATTCCAACACCAACCAATTTAGCTCATTCAGGACATTCATCCTGCTAATCAGTTTCCCAAAAAATCCCGCTTTTCCCAAAATTCCCAACTTCCCAGGAAAGTTCCCATTGAAATGAATGGGACATTTTTCCAAGTTGCACAATTCCCACATTTTTCAACCTTTTCAAACCATTCCACCTTCAACAGATTCAACTCATTCTGGACATTCAAACTACCATTTTTTCACATTCAACAAATTTCCAGGAATTCCTGTTTTTTGGTAACCTATTGCCACCCTTTAGTTCGACTACTTCTTTCACATGTTTCAACCCATCAAAACCCTCCTCATATTCAGGACAAAAACCAAGTTGGTTAAGGAACTAGAAAAATTCCCGGTTTTCCCGAAATTCCAGGAATTTCTCAATTAAAAACTGTTACTCCTTCAACATTTCTCGCCCGATTTAAACAATTCCAATACCAACCAATTCGGCTCATTCAGGACATTCATGCTGCTAATCAGTTTCCCAAAAAAATCCCGCTTTTCCCAAAATTCCCAACTTCCCAGGAAAGTTACCATTGAAATGAATGGGAAATTTTTCCAAGTTGCACAATTGCCACATTTTTCAACCTATTCAAACCATTCCACTTTCAACACATTTCACTCATCCTGGAGATTCAAACTACCATTTTTTCACATTCAACAAATTTCCAGGAATTCCTGTTTTTTGGTAACCTATTGCCACCCTCAAGTTTGACTACTTCTTTCACATTTTTCAACCCATCAAAACCCTCCTCATATTCAGGACAAGAACCAAGTTGGTTAAGGAACTAGGAAAAATTCCCGGTTTTCCCGAAATTCCAGGAATTTCTCAATTAAAAACTGTTACTCCTTCAACATTTCTCGCCCGATTTAAACAATTCCAACACCAACCATTTCGGCTCATTCAGGACATTCATGCTGCTAATCAGTTCCCCCAAAAAATTTCGCTTTTCCCAAAATTCCCAACTTCCCAGGAAAGTTCCCATTGAAATGAATGGGACATTTTTCCAAGTTGCACAATTCCCACATTTTTCAACCTTTTCAAACCATTCCACCTTCAACAGATTCAACTCATTCTGGATATTCAAACTACCATTTTTTCACATTCAACAAATTTCAGGAATTCCTCATTTTTGGTCCCCTATTTCCACCCTTAAGTTTGACTACTTCTTTCACATTTTTCAACCCATCAAAACACTCCTCATATTCAGGACAAAAAACAAGTTGTTTAAGGAACTACAAAAATTCCCGGGCTCCCGAAATTCCAGTAATATCTCAATTAAAAACTGTTACTCCTTCAACATTTCTCGCCCGATTTAAACAATTCCAACACCAACCATTTCGGCTCATTCAGGACATTCATGCTGCTAATCAGTTTCCCCAAAAAATTCCGCTTTTCCCAAAATTCCCAACTTCCCAGGAAAGTTCCCATTGAAATGAATGGGACATTTTTCCAAGTTGCACAATTCCCACATTTTTCAACCTATTCAAACCATTCCACCTTCAACACATTCAACTCATCCTGGCCATTCAAACTACCATTTTTCCACATTCAACAAATTTCCAGGAATTCCTTATTTTTGGTCACCTATTTCCACCCTTAAGTTCGACTACTTCTTTCACATTTTTCAACCCATCAAAACCCTCCTCATATTCAGGACAAAAACCAAGTTGGTTAAGGAACTAGAAAAATTCCCGGTTTTCCGAAATTCCAGGAATTTCTCAATTAAAAACTGTTACAACTTCAACTTTTCCCAAAATTCCCAACTTCCCAGGAAAGTTCCCATCGAAATGAATGGGCCATTTTTCCAAGTTGCACAATTCCTACATTTTTTAACCTATTCAAACCATTCCCACCTTCAACACATTCAACTTATCCTGGAAATTCAAACTACCATTTTTTCACGTTCAACAAATTTCCAGGAATTCCTGTTTTTTGGTCACCTATTGCCACCCTTAAGTTCGACTACTTCTTTCACATTTTTCAACCCATCAAAACCCTCCTCATATTCAGGACAAAAACCAAGTTGGTTAAGGAACTGGAAAAATTCCCGGTTTTCCCGAAATTCCAGGAATCAACATTTTTCACCCGATATAAACAATTCCAACACCAACCAATTCAGCTCATTTAGGGCATTCATGCTGCTAATAATTTTCCAAAAAATCCCACTCATCCCCAAATTCCCAAATTTCCAGGAAAGTTCCCCTTGAAATGAATGGGACATTTTTCCAAGCTGCACAATTCCCACATTTTTCAACCTATTCAACCTATTCCAACATCAACACATTCAATTCATCCTGGACATTCAAACTACCATTTTTCCACATTCAACACATTTCCAGGAATTCTTGTTTTTTGGTAACCTATTGCCACCCTTAAGTTCGACTACTTCTTTCACATTTTTAAACCCATCAAAACACTCCTCATATTCACGACAAAAACCAAGTTGGTTAAGGAACTAGAAAAATTCCCGGTTTTCCCTGAATTCCTGGAATTTCTCAATTAAAAACTGTTGCTTTTCTAACATTTCTTGACCCATTTAAACAATTCCAACACCAACCAATTCAGCTCATTTAGGACATTCCTGCTGCTAATCAGTTTCCCAAAAAATCTTGCTTTTCCTAAAATTCCCAACTTCACAGGAAAGTTCCCATTGAAATGAATGGGCCATTTTTCCAAGTAGCACAATTCCTACATTTTTCAATGTATTCAAACCATTCCACTTTCAACACATTTCACTCATCCTGGAGATTAGAAACTACCATTTTTCCACATTCAACAAATTTCCAGGAATTCCTGTTTTTTGGTCACCTATTTCTACCCTTAAGTTTGACTACTTCCTTCACATTTTTCAACCCATCAAAACCCTCCTCATATTCAGGACAAAAACCAAGTTGGTTAAGGAACTAGAAAAATTCCCGGTTTTCCCGAAATTCCAGGAATTTCTCAATTAAAAACTGTTACTCCTTCAACATTTCTCGCACGATTTAAACAATTCCAACACCAACCATTTCGGCTCATTCAGGACATTCATGCTGCTAATCAGTTTCCCCAAAAAATTCCGCTTTTCCCAAAATTCCCAACTTCCCAGGAAAGTTCCCATTGAAATGAATGGGACATTTTTCCAAGTTGCACAATTCCCACATTTTTCAACCTATTCAAACCATTCCACCTTCAACACATTCAACTCATCCTGGCCATTCAAACTACCATTTTTCCACATTCAACAAATTTCCAGGAATTCCTCATTTTTGGTCACCTATTTCCACCCTTAAGTTCGACTACTTCTTTCACATTTTTCAACCCATCAAAACCCTCCTCATATTCAGGACAAAAACCAAGTTGGTTAAGGAACTAGAAAAATTCCCGGTTTTCCGAAATTCCAGGAATTTCTCAATTAAAAACTGTTACAACTTCAACTTTTCCCAAAATTCCCAACTTCCCAGGAAAGTTCCCATCGAAATGAATGGGACATTTTTCCAAGTTGCACAATTCCCACATTTTTCAACCTATTCAAACCATTCCACCTTCACCACATTTCACTCATTCTGGAGATTCAAACTACTATTTTTTCGCATTCAACAAATTTCCAGGAATTCCTCATTTTTGGTCACCTATTTCCACCCTCAAGTTTGACTTCTTCTTTCACATTTTTCAACCCATCAAAACACTCCTCATATTCAGGACAAAAACCAAGTTGGTTAAGGAACTAGAAAAATTCCCGGTTTTCCGAAATTCCAGGAATTTCTCAATTAAAAACTGTTACAACTTCAACTTTTCCCAAAATTCCCAACTTCCCAGGAAAGTTCCCATCGAAATGAATGGGCCATTTTTCCAAGTTGCACAATTCCTACATTTTTTAACCTATTCAAACCATTCCCACCTTCAACACATTCAACTTATCCTGGAAATTCAAACTACCATTTTTTCACGTTCAACAAATTTCCAGGAATTCCTGTTTTTTGGTCACCTATTGCCACCCTTAAGTTCGACTACTTCTTTCACATTTTTCAACCCATCAAAACCCTCCTCATATTCAGGACAAAAACCAAGTTGGTTAAGGAACTGGAAAAATTCCCGGTTTTCCCGAAATTCCAGGAATCAACATTTTTCACCCGATATAAACAATTCCAACACCAACCAATTCAGCTCATTTAGGGCATTCATGCTGCTAATAATTTTCCAAAAAATCCCACTCATCCCCAAATTCCCAAATTTCCAGGAAAGTTCCCCTTGAAATGAATGGGACATTTTTCCAAGCTGCACAATTCCCACATTTTTCAACCTATTCAACCTATTCCAACATCAACACATTCAATTCATCCTGGACATTCAAACTACCATTTTTCCACATTCAACACATTTCCAGGAATTCTTGTTTTTTGGTAACCTATTGCCACCCTTAAGTTCGACTACTTCTTTCACATTTTTAAACCCATCAAAACACTCCTCATATTCACGACAAAAACCAAGTTGGTTAAGGAACTAGAAAAATTCCCGGTTTTCCCTGAATTCCTGGAATTTCTCAATTAAAAACTGTTGCTTTTCTAACATTTCTTGACCCATTTAAACAATTCCAACACCAACCAATTCAGCTCATTTAGGACATTCCTGCTGCTAATCAGTTTCCCAAAAAATCTTGCTTTTCCTAAAATTCCCAACTTCACAGGAAAGTTCCCATTGAAATGAATGGGCCATTTTTCCAAGTAGCACAATTCCTACATTTTTCAATGTATTCAAACCATTCCACTTTCAACACATTTCACTCATCCTGGAGATTAGAAACTACCATTTTTCCACATTCAACAAATTTCCAGGAATTCCTGTTTTTTGGTCACCTATTTCTACCCTTAAGTTTGACTACTTCCTTCACATTTTTCAACCCATCAAAACCCTCCTCATATTCAGGACAAAAACCAAGTTGGTTAAGGAACTAGAAAAATTCCCGGTTTTCCCGAAATTCCAGGAATTTCTCAATTAAAAACTGTTACTCCTTCAACATTTCTCGCACGATTTAAACAATTCCAACACCAACCATTTCGGCTCATTCAGGACATTCATGCTGCTAATCAGTTTCCCCAAAAAATTCCGCTTTTCCCAAAATTCCCAACTTCCCAGGAAAGTTCCCATTGAAATGAATGGGACATTTTTCCAAGTTGCACAATTCCCACATTTTTCAACCTATTCAAACCATTCCACCTTCAACACATTCAACTCATCCTGGCCATTCAAACTACCATTTTTCCACATTCAACAAATTTCCAGGAATTCCTCATTTTTGGTCACCTATTTCCACCCTTAAGTTCGACTACTTCTTTCACATTTTTCAACCCATCAAAACCCTCCTCATATTCAGGACAAAAACCAAGTTGGTTAAGGAACTAGAAAAATTCCCGGTTTTCCGAAATTCCAGGAATTTCTCAATTAAAAACTGTTACAACTTCAACTTTTCCCAAAATTCCCAACTTCCCAGGAAAGTTCCCATCGAAATGAATGGGACATTTTTCCAAGTTGCACAATTCCCACATTTTTCAACCTATTCAAACCATTCCACCTTCACCACATTTCACTCATTCTGGAGATTCAAACTACTATTTTTTCGCATTCAACAAATTTCCAGGAATTCCTCATTTTTGGTCACCTATTTCCACCCTCAAGTTTGACTTCTTCTTTCACATTTTTCAACCCATCAAAACACTCCTCATATTCAGGACAAAAACCAAGTTGGTTAAGGAACTAGAAAAATTCCCGGTTTTCCCGAAATTCCAGGAATTTCTCAATTAAAAACTGTTACTCCTTCAACATTTCTCGCCCGATTTAAACAATTCCAACACCAACCAATTCAGCTCATTTAGGACATTCATGCTGCTAATCAGTTTCCCAAAAAATCCCGCTTTTCCTAAAATTCCCAACTTCACAGGAAAGTTTCCATTGAAATGAATGGGCCATTTTTCCAAGTTGCACAATTCCTACATTTTTTGACCTATTCAAACCATTCTACCTTCAACACATTTCACTCATTCTGGAGATTCAGACTACAATTTTTCCACATTCAACAAATTTCCAGGAATTCCTGTTTTTTGGTAACCTATTGCCACCCTTAAGTTCGACTACTTCTTTTACATTTTTCAACCCATCAAAACACTCCTCATATTCAGGACAAAAAACAAGTTGGTTAAGGAACTAGAAAAATTCCCGGTTTTCCCGAAATTCCAGGAATTTCTCAATTAAAAACTGTTACTCCTTCAACATTTCTCGCCCGATTTAAACAATTCCAACACCAACCAATTCGGCTCATTCAGGACATTCATGCTGCTAATCAGTTTCCCAAAAAAACCCCGCTTTTCCCAAAATTCCCAACTTCCCAGGAAAGTTCCCATCGAAATGAATGGGACATTTTTCCAAGCTGCACAATTCCCAAATTTTTCAACCTATTCAAACCATTCCACCTTCAACACATTCAACTCATCCTGGACATTCAAACTACCATTTTTTTCACGTTCAACAAATTTCCAGGAATTCCTCATTTTTGGTCACCTATTTCCACCTTTAAGTTCGACTACTTCCTTCACATTTTTCAACCCATCAAAACACTCCTCATATTCAGGACAAAAACCAAGTTGGTTAAGGAACTAGAACAATTCCCGGTTTTCCCGAAATCCCTCAATTAAAAACTGTTATTTTTTCAACATTTCTTGCCCGATTTAAACAATTCCAACACCAACCAATTCAGCTCATTCAGGACAGTCATGCTCCTAATCATTTTCCAAAAAAATCCCACTTTTTCCAAATTTCCAGGAAAGTTCCCATTGAAATGAATGGGACTGTGCCGCTACTGGGCTCGGTGTAGACATTGTCTTTCCCTCTTTTGTTGGGCGCCAGATGTGGAAGTCGCTGTCTTGCGGTTCCACAGATATGCACGTCAAAGTACACAAGCGTACAGATTTGACAACACAACCATCAAATACGATGTTTTCTTCCAGGACTTTCCAGTCTCTCTCCAAACTTCCTCTTTCTCCTGCACCCGGCCGCTCACTCTTAAAGACAACAGATGATTAGATTAACACGTAGCACCTGTGAAATCGAATCACCTGCCAGCTGTGTCTTGCCATCAGCACATGCCCGATGGCGCTTGTCCTCAGCACCACGGACAGCGGCGGTGACTTTTACTCCTACAGACAGCGCTGGCTACACCTCCCTTCACAAATGGAAATAAATTCAAGAAAAAATAAGAATTGAAGCTTAATTTTCACTAGTAGTTTCTCTAGGAAATGTGTTGTTAATAAATGTTGTATTGTTGTCTCTGTCCATGGTCTTCATTGTTTGAGTGTGTTTGCGGGTGAAGTGCTTTTGCGTCACGTAAAGGTCATCTCCCACGCGGGTCGCCGCGCATCCCAAACATCTTGGAGAAGCTCTCCATCATCCGAACGCGGCCGACTCGTCCGAACCCCGCGCTCATAATCATATACATAATTGTGCTTTTGTTGCGGCGTGTTCGCGGTGGCGTGTCGCAGGCACCCTCGTGTTTTAGCGCTGAAGAGGAGAGAGCTCTACAGAAACACACAAAACACTCATCGCCGAACACGAGGGTCTGTGAAGTGACCTCCAGAGGGCTTTGCAAAGGCGCACGCTTGAGCTGCCGGAGAAAGGGCTGCAAGACGCGAGAGCGCGCACATTTTACAGGACCAGCGGCAGTGAACGCACCGTCTTCTCCAAATGACGTTTACTTATGTGTAGTATGTGTCGAATTATCGTCTCTATCTAAGGGATCAACAATGAGCATTAAAAACAGCTTTGGCTGTAGGCGACCTCCACATGTCATTCTTATCGTAAGAGATCAGAATCCAGCAGAGTTATCCAGCTCTGCATGTACAAACCCCGTTTCCATATGAGTTGGGAAATTGTGTTAGATGTAAATATAAACGGAATACAATGATTTGCAAGTCATTTTCAACCCATATTCAGTTGAATATGCTACAAATACAACATATTTGATGTTCGAACTGATAAAAACAATAACTTTAGAATTTGATGCCAGCAACACGTGACAAAGAAGTTGGGAACGGTGGAAATAAATACTGATAAAGTTGAGGAATGCTCATCAAACACTTATTTGGAACATCCCACAGGTGAACAGGCAAATTGGGAACAGGTGGGTGCCATGATTGGGTATAAAAGTAGATTCCATGAAATGCTCAGCCATTCACAAACAAGGATGGGGCGAGGGTCACCACTTTGTCAACAAATGCGTGAGCAAATTGTTGAACCGTTTAAGAAAAACCTTTCTCAAGCAGCTATTGCAAGGAATTTAGGGATTTCACCATCTACGGTCCGTAATATCATCAAAGGGTTCAGAGAATCTGGAGAAATCACTGCACGTAAGCAGCTAAGCCCGTGACCTTCCATCCCTCAGGCTGTACTGCATCAACAAGCGACATCAGTGTGTAAAGGATATCACCACATGGGCTCAGGAACACTTCAGAAACCCACTGTCAGTAACTACAGTTGGTCGCTACATCTGTAAGTGCAAGTTAAAACTCTCCTATGCAAGGCGAAAACCGTTTATCAACAACACCCAGAAACGCCGTCGGCTTCGCTGGGCCTGAGCTCATCTAAGATGGACTGATACAAAGTGGAAAAGTGTTCTGTGGTCTGACGAGTCCACGTTTCAAATTGTTTTTGGAAACTGTGGACGTCGTGTCCTCCGGACCAAAGAGGAAAAGAACCATCCGGATTGTTATAGGCGCAAAGTGTAAAAGCCAGCATGTGTGATGGTATGGGGGTGTATTAGTGCCCAAGACATGGGTAACTTACACATCTGTGAAGGCGCCATTAATGTTGAAAGGTACATACAGGTTTTGGAACAACATATGCTGCCATCTAAGCGCCGTCTTTTTCATGGACGCCCCTGCTTATTTCAGCAAGACAAAGCCAAGCCACATTCAGCACGTGTTACAACAGCGTGGCTTCGTAAAAAAAGAGTGCGTGTACTTTCCTGGATCGCCTGCAGTCCAGACCTGTCTCCCATCGAAAATGTGTGGCGCATTATGAAGCGTAAAATACGACTGTTGAACGACTGAAGCTCTACATAAAACAAGAATGGGAAAGAATTCCACTTTCAAAGCTTCAACAATTAGTTTCCTCAGATCCCAATCGTTTATTGAGTGTTGTTAAAAGAAAAGGTGATGTTACACAGTGGTGAACTGCCCTTTCCCAACTACTTTGGCACGTGTTGCAGCCATGAAATTATAAGTTAATTATTATTTGCAAAAAAAAAAAAAAGAATTATGAGTTTGAACATCAAATATGTTGTCTTTGTCGTGCCTTCAATTGAATATGGGTTGAAAAGGATTTGCAAATCATTGTATTCCGTTTATATTTACATCCAACACAATTTCCCAACTCATAAGGAAACTGGGTTTGTAATACAGTGAAAAAATCACTGTAATTTATTTTGTTTTTGTATTTTTTATTTTATTTTAATTCTGGCAATTGGGCTGCCAATATTTTAAATCATTTTTATTTAAAAAAAAATGTACAGTGTAGTGTGACCCAATATCTAAGTTACATTTAAACCAGTGTGGGTGGCACTGGGAGCAGGTGGGTAAAGTCCCTTGCCCAAGGACACAACGACAGTGACTAGGATGGCGGAAACCGGGATCGAACCTGGAACCCTCAAGTTGTTGGCACAGCCACTCTACCAACCGAGCTCGGAAGTTCTTTGAGGACGCCGTCTCTGCTCCACTTGCTATAATGTAAGTCTTTGCTGTCGTCCAGCATTCTGTTTTTGTTTACTTTGCAATCGGTTCAGTTTTAGTTTCGTTTTCCCTAGCCATCCCTTTGTGTTGAGTTTTGTTAGTGTTCTCCGGTGTTTTGTGTTAGTTCCTGTCCTGTGCTTTTATTTTGGTGGCTCTTCCAGTTTTTCCCGTGGCTGCTTCACTTTTGTCCCGGCGCATTTCACCTCACCTGTTAAGACTATTTAAGTTGATCCTTTTTCTACCTAGGGTTGTCGGGACATTGTTTGTTGATGCTGCTGTTACCTGGTGACTACAGACGATTGTTTTCATGCTGCGCTCTAGTACGCTCCTACTTTGTGGACGCCATCTGCTCCACATTTTTGCTGCGTCCCAGCATTTTGCTTTGTGTCTGTCATAGTCTGAGCACTTCCCTTCTGCTCTAGCCTTTTGTTTTTGCTTGTTTCACTAATAAATACCCTCTTTTTTTTTTTTTTTTACTTTACACTGCGGCACAGTGGTTGAAAAACACTGGTCTAGAACACGCTATTTGAATTCATAATATTTCTTATTAACTGCTTCGGTTTTCTTATTATTCAGTCCTCTTCTGAACAGTTCCCGGTTCTGCCGTATTCCTCACTGCAGCCGTAATGTCCGCTGAATGTTTGACCAGGCTCTTTAAAAACATGAGCTCATGCAATTAAGTGCGGAGCACGTGCTCGTCAAAGACGTGCAGACTGTTGAGCTGCATGATGTAAATGTAAATGTTCTAATCATCGTAATTAACACGCATGGCTGAGTGTCAGAACAAAACACTGATTAGATTAGACCTGTTAACAAAATCAAAAAACAAGGATATTAGGGGTGTGGGATTAAAATCCATTCGAATTCGAATTGCGAGTCTCACGTTGTGCGATTCAGTATCGATTCTCATTTTTAAAGGATATACAATTACTTTTTGTGGTTACTGTCCGCTTGCAATGGGGTCACCAGATGGCACTGTTGTGCAAGTTGTCAAACTTAGTTATGCTCACATTGGGGTTGTACGGTATACCGGTACTAGTACAGTACCACGGTACTAATGAATCAAAAATGGTACTATACTCTGTTTGAAAAGTACCGGTTCACAATTTATTATTATTATCTTTATGACGGCGCATCGTCACATCATGACATTGCTGGTTTTACAAGCATGTTCGGCAGCGCACAATCACAGAGTACTTACAAGCAGACGCAGTGTGTTGACAGAAAAAGGGAGAACAGACGCATTTTGGCTTAAAAATGTCAGGTTCAAACATCTATTAAACAGACAAAGAAGCAAGGAATCAAACAGAGACAGAATTCAATTTAGCTCATTGAGGAGAAACGTCTGGGCTGTACTCTTTGTACAGTCTTCCGCCACGCTCTGACGAAAGGTTGCACGCCTCCTCTTTTATTTGGACTTTCCCTGATTACATGGCAACAGCTGTTTTTAAAGGGACGGGAGGTCGTAAACAGCCGTCGCATTTGGTTACGAAAAAGTTCAAAGAAAAGGTTCCTCTCCGCTTTGGAGATCTCGGGTCAAGACAAAATCTTCCTGTGGATTTACAAGAGATCAAAGAAACCGCTTCCTATCGTGCACAGTGGAGTTTTACAAGCCTTTTGATTGGTAAGATCAAAAACAGCTTTTGTCTGCTCGCCGGGAACTCATTGAAACACAAAGTTTTGTGATAACTCAGATACAATTATTCTGACAAAAAAGTAAAGATAAAGGTGAAGTTATAACGCTGAAACACCGTCAGGAAGAGGTGCTTTAAGATATGGCTCGCTAACTAGCGGCTAACGTCCGTTTTAGCTACTTCTTAAATCACTAATCCTCGTCTCCATGGCGACGAATAAAGTACGTTTCTTACCGGAGGACGAGGAATAGATAAAGATGCTTCACTACACACCGTAGGAGGATACAATAGCTCACCGGCGTCACAATGTAAACAAATGCCATGGTTGGATCTACACCTGACATCCACTGTAATGATACCAAGTACAAGAGCGTATCTAGTCGATACTACTATGATTACATCTCTATTTTTTATCGTCACAAAATCGTTTTTCCTTGTTTTAAAATTCATATTATGTTTATAAACTCAGGAAATACGTCCCTGAACACATGAGGACTTTGAATATGACCAATGTATGATCCTGTAACTACTTGGTATCGGATCGATACCCAAATTTGTGGTATCATCCCAAACTAATGTAACGTATCAAAATATTAGAAGAATAAGTGAAGTTTAGATAGAACATGTTAAAACAGAAAATAAGCAGATATTAATAGTAAATGAACAAGTATATTAATAATCCATTTTTTACAGTTTGTCCTTAATGACGTTGACAAAATAATAGGTAGATAAATGACACAATATGTTACTGCATGCGTCAACAGACTAAATAGGAGTCTTTGTTTGTGTCACGACGAGGTTTTCGCAGCTTACTGCGAGGATTGTTTTCCCGGGATGCAATCGGACTACTCTGGACAAGGCGTGCAGGTAAAAACATGATTTAATCTTGACTCAAAAAATGGTACAAACAAAAAGCGCTCAAGGCGAAGGCACAGCTAAACGCAGGAAACAAGAGCTAGGACTTAGCATAAACTATGGACATGAAACATTAAACTAAAAACATGAAAAAAACTCACTAAACTTTGGCTTGAAACAAATAGCAAGAACTATGGACATGAAACAAAAAGACTTACTGGACACGGCATGAATCGAACAGCATGAACTATGGCAAGAAAAGTCAAAACAGAGCAATGTCGCCAGGACAAACAGGCTTAAATAATAGTCTCTGGTTAGAGCAGGTGCGTGATCCGAACACATGAGGCAGGTGAAACTAATGAGTCGTCATGGAAACTAAAACAAACAAGGGTGCACAAAAACAGGAACTATGGAGTCCAAAAACTAACAGAACATAACTGAACAAAACATGATCTGGACCACAGATCATGACAGTTTGTTTACTTACTACTAAAAGACAAGTTGTCTAGCATGTTCACTATTTTATTTAAGGACTAAATTGCAATAATAAACATATGTTTAATGTACCCTAAGATTTTTTTGTTAAAATAAAGCCAATAATGCCATTTTTTGTGGTCCCCTTTATTTAGGAAAGTATAGAAAAATTAACCAAATACATTTAGGTACCGGTACCGGCCCCTTGGTTCCTGATTTTCATGGCCTCTTTGAGCCATCTCTTGTTGCCAGGCAGGATTTACGACTCCTAAGTAGTAATGCACCAGAGTCAGTAGTTGCCAGGCAGGATTTACGACTCTTAAGTAGTACTGCACCAGAGTCAGTAGTTGCCAGGCAGGATTTACGACTCCTAAGTAGTACTGCACCAAAGTCACTTGTTGCCAGGACTCCTAAGTAGTACTGCACCAGAGTCACTTGTTACCAGGCAGGACTTAGGATTCCTAAGTAGTACTACACCAGAGTCAGTAGTTGCCAGGCAGGACTTACGACTAAGTAGTACTGCACCAGAGTCACTTGTTGCCAGGATTCCTAAGTAGTACTGCACCAGAATCACTTGTTGCCAGGCAGGACTTAGGACTCCTAAGTAGTACTGCACCAGAGTCAGTCGTTGCCAGGCAGGACTTACAACTAAGTAAGTCCTGCCTGGCAAGTTTTGGGGCGACATGGCGTAGTGGGTAGAGCAACCGTGCCAGAAACCTGAGGGTTGCAGGTTCGCTCCCCGCCTCTTACCATCCAAAAATCGCTGCCGTTGTGTCCTTGGGCGGGACACTTCACCTTTTGCCCCCGGTGCCACTCACACCGGTGAATTGAATGATGAATGATAGGTGGTGGTCGGAGGGGCAGTTGGCGCAAATTGCAGCCACGCTTCCGTCAGTCTACCCCAAGGCAGCTGTGGCTATGAAAGTAGCTTACCACCACCAGGTGTGAATGATTGATGGGTTCTACATGTAAAGCGACTTTGGGTACTTAGAAAAGCGCTATATAAATCCCAGTTATTATTATTATTATTATTATTAAGTAGTACTGCACCAGAGTCACTTGTTGCCAGGACTCCTAAGTAGTACTGCACCAGATTAAGTAGTTGCCAGGCAGGATTTACGACTCCTAAGTAGTACTGCACCAGAGTCACTTGTTTACTGCACCAGAGTCAGTAGTTGCCAGGCAGGACTTACGACTCCTAAGTAATACTGCACCATAGTCAGTTGTTGCCAGGCAGGACTTATGACTCCTAAGTAGTAATGCACCAGAGTCACTAGTTGCCAGGCAGGACTTACGACTCTTAAGTAGTACTGCACCAGAGTCACTTGTTGCCAGGACTCCTAAATAGTACTGCACCAGAGTCACTTGATGCCAGGCAGTATTTAGGACTCCTAAGTAGTACTACACCAGAGTCAGTAGTTGCCAGGCAGGACTTACGACTCCTAAGTAGTACTGCTCCAGAGTCAGTAGTTGCCAGGCAGGACTTACGACTAAGTAGTACTGCACCAGAGTCACTTGTTGCCAGGACTCCTAAGTAGTACTGCACCAGAGTCAGTTGTTGCCAGGACTCCTAAGTAGTACTGCACCAGAGTCACTTGTTGCCAGGCAGGATTTAGGACTCCTAAGTAGTAATGCACCAAAGTCACTTGTTGCAAGGACTCCTAAGTAGTACTGCACCAGAGTCACTTGTGACAATCATTAGTACTTTAATGTAATATAATTAATTTTCACATTTTCATTATGGGGTATTGTGTGCAGAATTGTAAGGACAAAAATGAATTAATTCCATTTTGGAATAAGGCCGACACAAAACAAAATGTGGTAAAAGTGATTACTTTGTACATGCACGGTAGCTCTTCTAGACACTCAAAGCATTCCACGGTGAGAACTGAGTCCCTGTCAAGAGAAGTACTTTGTTAGTTAAGGTTCAAGGCAGGGGAGGAGGCACTTAGTTATTTATTTATTTATTTTTTCAAATTGAATTTCATATGCTTCCATCACTGTTGCTCCCTAAGAGGATATCAAATCAAATTAAAGACTAATTCACTTTCATAAAAATATTATTAAATACTTTTTAGTCACATTGATTGACTTGTTTATCATTAAAAATAATTTGTGGTCTTTTCTTGTTTTCGCATGAAGTACATGCACCTGTCTTCTTCCAGAAAAGCTTCTCCACACGTGGACATTAATTACAAAAGTCTGGTCACCTTCTGTTTGGTTTTTGACCTTATATATATATACATCTTACGGTCGGTAAGCACAACCAGAATTATCGAGTGCATTAGACGCACCGGGTTATAGGGCGCACTGTCGATTTTTGAGAAAACGGAAAGGATTTTATATGCACCTTATAGTCCGAAAAGTACGGTAATTGGTCTAGATGTGACACACAGCTGACTGTGAACAATCTTTGGCAACACTGCGTGATAATTTACCTTCTTGAGGACGTTTTCTAACCCTCTCCTTCGTTTCAATTGACACCTCTCGCGTTGGAGCCATGATTCATACCGATCCACCTGCCGCAACAGCTCTCCTTTTTAAAGGGGAACATTATCACCAGACCTATGTAAGCGTCAATATATACCTTGATGTTGCAGAAAAAAGACCATATATTTTTTTAACCGATTTCCGAACTCTAAATGGGTGAATTTTGGCGAATTAAACGCCTTTCTATTATTCGCTCTCGGAGCGATGACGTCAAATCAGCTCTGTTATTTTCCGTTTTTTCGACTGTTTTCCGTACCTTGGGGACATCATGCCTCGTCGGTGTGTTGTCGGAGGGTGTAACAACACGAACAGGGACGGATTCAAGTTGCACCAGTGGCCCAAAGATGCGAAAATGGCAAGAAATTGGACGTTTGTTCCGCACACTTTACCGACGAAAGCTATGCTACGACAGAGATGGCAAGAATGTGTGGATATCCTGCGACACTCAAAGCAGATGCATTTCCAATGATAAAGTCAAAGAAATCTGCCGCCAGACCCCCATTGAATCTGCCGGAGTGTGTGAGTAATTCAGGGACAAAGGACCTCGGTAGCACGGCAAGCAATGGCGGCAGTTTGTTCCCGCAGACGAGCGAGCTAAACCCCCTGGATGTCTTGGCTCACACCGTCCCGAAGATGATCAAGAGAAGAATATCGACCCTAGCTTCCCTGGCCTGCTGACATCAACTCCAAAACTGGACAGATCAGCTTTCAGGAAAAGAGAGCGGATGAGGGTATGTCTACAGAATATATTAATTGATGAAAATTGGGCTGTCTGCACTCTCAAAGTGCATGTTGTTGCCAAATGTATTTCATATGCTGTAAACCTAGTTCATAGTTGTTAGTTTCCTTTAATGCCAAACAAATACATACCAATCGTTGGTTAGAAAGCGATCGCCGAATTTGTCCTCGCTTTCTCCCGTGTCGCTGGCTGGCTCAATAGCTTCAGTTTCTTCTTCAATCTCGTTTTCGCTACCTGCCTCCACACTACAACCATTCGTTTCAATACATGCGTAATCTGTTGAATCGCTTAAACCGCTGAAATCCGAGTCTGAATCCGAGCTAATGTCGCTATAGCTTGCTGTTCTATGCGCCATGTTTGTTTGTGTTGGCTTCACTATGTGACGTCACAGGAAAATGGACGGGTGGTTAAAATCAGGCACTTTGAAGCTTTTTTTAGGGATATTGCGTGATGGGTAAAATTTTGAAAAAAACTTCGAAAAATATAATAAGCCACTGGGAACTGATTTTTAATGGTTTTAACCATTCTGAAATTGTGATAATGTTCCCCTTTAATAATATAAACACACTATGCAAATATAAAAAAAACCTTGTTGTGAAAAATTAGTTGGAATTTCACGAGAAAAAGGTCACAATTTCACAAGAAAAACTTAGAATTTTGGCGGTATTATAAAAAAAGTCGTAATTTTACTCAACACAAGTCAAAGTTTCGCCAGAAAAACTGAACACTTGTGCAACATTACGATAAAAGTTGGAATTGTACTCAATAACAGTCCCAATTTTACAAGAAAAGCTTAAAGTTTGGGCAATTTTTTGAAAAGAGCCGTCATTTTACTCAAAAAAGTCACAATTTTATAAGAAAACTTAAAAATGTGGGCAATATTATAACGATAATCGGAATTGTACTCAAAAAATGTCACTGTTTTACAAGAACAGCAACAACATTGGCAATGTTGTGGTAAAAGGCAGATTTTTATATGACGTATTTCACCATTTTGCATAAAAAAGTAATAATTTGACATAAAAAAGTAATAATTTGACTTAAAAAAGTAATAATTTTAGGAAGAAAATATCGCAATATTACAGAAACAGAAATAATATGAGAACTTGTTCCCAATTTTATAAGAAAAAGGTCGACACATTGTGAGAAAAAGACTGCTTTTAGTTATTTATTTATTTTTTGAATCTTTTGTTGGTAATTGGTTTTTAATCTTCATTACTTACTTCAAGTTACTACAGTATGTCTCTATATGCAGTACATACATATATATATATATATATAAAAATATATATATATATATATATGTACATATATATATATATATATATATATATATATATATATATATATATACACAGGTAAAAGCCAGTAAATTAGAATATTTTGAAAAACTTGATTTATTTCAGTAATTGCATTCAAAAGGTGTAACTTGTACATTATATTTATTCATTGCACACAGACTGATGCATTCAAATGTTTATTTCATTTAATTTTGATGATTCGAAGTGGCAACAAATGAAAATCCAAAGTTCCGTGTGTCACAAAATTAGAATATTACTTAAGGCTAATACAAAAAAGGGATTTTTAGAAATGTTGGCCAACTGAAAAGTATGAAAATGAAAAATATGAGCATGTACAATACTCAATACTTGGTTGGAGCTCCTTTTGCCTCAATTACTGCGTTAATGCGGCGTGGCATGGAGTCGATGAGTTTCTGGCACTGCTCAGGTGTTATGAGAGCCCAGGTTGCTCTGATAGTGGCCTTCAACTCTTCTGCGTTTTTGGGTCTGGCATTCTGCATCTTCCTTTTCACAATACCCCACAGATTTTCTATGGGGCTAAGGTCAGGGGAGTTGGCGGGCCAATTTAGAACAGAAATACTATGGTCCGTAAACCAGGCACGGGTAGATTTTGCGCTGTATGCAGGCGCAAAGTCCTGTTGGAACTTGAAATCTCCATCTCCATAGAGCAGGTCAGCAGCAGGAAGCATGAAGTGCTCTAAAACTTGCTGGTAGACGGCTGCGTTGACCCTGGATCTCAGGAAACAGAGTGGACCGACACCAGCAGATGACATGGCACCCCAAACCATCACTGATGGTGGAAACTTTACACTAAACTTCAGGCAACGTGGATCCTGTGCCTCTCCTGTCTTCCTCCAGACTCTGGGACCTCGATTTCCAAAGGAAATGCAAAATTTGCATGGTTGGGTGATGGTTTGGGGTGCCATGTCATCTGCTGGTGTCGGTCCACTCTGTTTCCTGAGATCCAGGGTCAACGCAGCCGTCTACCAGCAAGTTTTAGAGCACTTCATGCTTCCTGCTGCTGACCTGCTCTATGGAGATGGAGATTTCAAGTTCCAACAGGATTTGGCGCCTGCACACAGCGCAAAATCTACCCGTGCCTGGTTTACGGACCATGGTATTTCTGTTCTAAATTGGCCCGCCAACTCCCCTGACCTTAGCCCCATAGAAAATCTGTGGGGTATTGTGAAAAGGAAGATGCAGAATGCCAGACCCAAAAACGCAGAAGAGTTGAAGGCCACTATCAGAGCAACCTGGGCTCTCATAACACCTGAGCAGTGCCAGAAACTCATCGACTCCATGCCACGCCGCATGAACGCAGTAATTGAGGCAAAAGGAGCTCCAACCAAGTATTGAGTATTGTACATGCTCATATTTTTCATTTTCATACTTTTCAGTTGGCCAACATTTCTAAAAATCCCTTTTTTGTATTAGCCTTACACAATATTCTAATTTTGTGACACACGGAATTTTGGATTTTCATTTGTTGCCACTTCAAATCATCAAAATTAAATGAAATAAACATTTGAATGCATCAGTCTGTGTGCAATGAATAAATATAATGTACAAGTTACACCTTTTGAATGCAATTACTGAAATAAATCAAGTTTTTCAAAATATTCTAATTTACTGGCTTTTACCTGTATATATATATATATATATATATATATATATATATATATATATATATATTTTATTTTTTATTTTTTTATTAATTTTGGCCAAAGGGGATGCATTTCAGTTTCTTACACACACTTGTTATTTCATATGTTGACCAGAGGGGGAGCACTTCAATTTTTGTCCCTGGTTCGATTCCCCGGCTTCCGCCAACCTCGTCATGTCCGTTGTGTCCTGAGCAAGACACTTCACCCTTGCTCCTGATGGGTGCTGGTAGCGCCTTGCATGGCAGCTCCCTCCATCAGTGTGTGAATGTGTGTGTGAATGGGTGAATGTGGAAATAGTGTCAAAGCACGTTGGGTACTGTGGAGAATGCATATATGTTTAAGAGTTCTTTCTTTATTCATAGTCATGTTTGGATCAGCTAGTATTTTTCCATGTATTTTCTGTATACCATTTTCTTTTTGTCTACAGAGGTCTGTGTAGTGTTTTAGGCATTGGAAAGTGAAAAAGGACGCATCCCCCTCCTTATCTTATCAGTGTTGGGGAAGGGGGAGGCATTCCTTTCTGGGGGGACTGCTTTCCTTTTCAAGAAGTATATCTTACCGTTTGAATGTTAGACCATCCCGAGATGACGGTATGACTGTATTGATGTGAGCTGGTCTCCTGAAGCTTCAGTAAAACTTGATAATATTCCTATTCTGTCTTGATGGTCCTTCTTACTCAGCATATACGTATGTCATCAAAATAAGTGCGTGTGCTCCTAAAAATCATCAACATCAAGCTTGAAGATGAGATTGCTATCGACCTGAGGAGATGAAGACAGCGATATGACATTGTCATGGATACATGCTGCCTGCGGCTAAAAATAGCGGTGAGGCGACGGTTACCTGTCCGAGGCGCTCACGTCAGGCGCGCCGTGCACGGCCACACGTGCACGCTCACCCGTTGCCGGGACATGAAAATGTCACACCTCAAGTGGAAGGCACTCAATGTGCTCTGTCATCACTGCGGGACCCTCCAACACATACCCCGACTCCCCTCTGGGACCGTGTCCAATTACAGGGCAGCATTTTGGGAAAAGGTCGCTCACTCTGTGTGTGTGTGTGTGTGTGTGTGTGTGTGTGTGTGTGTGTGTGTGTGTGTGTGTGTGTGTGTGTGTGTGTGTGTGTGTGTTCTTGTATTTCTACCTTTCTTGAGACATCAAGAAGGAAAAGTAGCTTCCATATGAGGAGGTGTGAACAAGTGATGACATAAATCATGGTCCCAATAACATTGCATCTAATAGAGAATGTCTCATTAGCACCCCTGCTGGTGAAATCTATCAAAATGAGAGTGGTCCCAAAAAGGAGGGATTTTTCAAATTGGCTGTGTGTCGCTTTTAAAAGTGCTCCCCTTCTGGTCAACATATGAAATAACAAGTGTGCGTAAGAAATTGAAGTGCTCCCCCTCTGGTCAACATATGAAATAACAAGTTTGTGTAAGAAATTGAAATGCACCCCCTTTGGCCAAAATTAATTAAAAAAATAAAAAAATAAAAATAATATAATTATATATATATATATATATATATATATATATATATATATATATATATATATATATATATATATATATGTACTGCATATAGAGACATACTGTAATAACTTGAAGTAAGTAATGAAGATAAAAAAGATAAAAACACATTACCAACAAAAAATTTAAAAAAATTAAAAATAACTAAAAGCAGTCTTTTTCTCACAATGTGTCGACTTTTTTCTTATACAATTGGGAACAATTTCTTATATTATTTCTGTTGATGTAATTTTGCAATATTTTCTCGTAAAATTATGTAAAATTATTTATTTTTAATGGCAAATGGTGACATTTGTCATATAAAATTCGGACTTTTATCACAATATTGCCAATGTTTTTGCTGTTCTTGTAAAACAGTGACATTTTTCGAGTAAAATCCCAATTATTATTATAATATTGCCGAAACGTTTAAGTTTTCTTATAAAATTGTGACCTTTGTCAAGTAAAATGACGCCTCTTTTCATAAAATTGCCAACATGTTAAGCTTTTCTTGTAAAATTGCGACTATTATTGAGCAAAATTCCAACTTTTAACATAATATTGCACAAATGTTCAGTTTTTGAGTAAAATTGCTCCCCCTCTGGTCAACATATGAAATAACAAGTGTGCATAAGAAATTGAAATGCACCCCCTTTGACCAAAGTTATTAAAAAAAATAAAAAATTAAAAAATTAAAATATATATATATATATATATATATATATTTTTTTTTTTTTTTTTTTTTTTTTTTTAATAATATATATATATATATATATATATATATATATATATATATATATATATATATATTACCAAAAAAAATTCCAAAAATAAATAAATAACTAAAAGCAGTCTTTTTCTCACAATGGGTCGACTTTTTTCTCATAAAATTGGGAACAATTTCTCATATTCTTTCTGTTCATGTAATATTGCAATATTTTCTCGTAAAATTATTACTTTTTTTATGTAAAATTATTTATTTTTAATGGCAAATGGTGACGTCATATAAAATTCTGACTTTTATCACAATATTGCCAATGTTTTTGCTGTTCTTGTAAAACAGTGACATTTTTTGAGTAAAATTCCGATTATTATTATAATATTGCCAGAATGTTTAAGTTTTCTTATAAAATTGTGACTTTTGTCGAGTAAAATTACGACTCTTTTCATAAAATTGCCAAAATCTAAAGCTTTTCTTGTAAAATTGCGACTATTATTGAGTACAATTCCAACTTTTATCATAATATTGCACAAATGTTCAGTTTTTCTTGCGAAATTTTGACTTGCGTTGAGTAAAATTACGGCTTTCATTATAATGCCACCAAAATTCTAAGTTTTTCTTGTGAAATTGTGACCTTTTTCTCGTAAAATTCCAACTCATTTTTCACAACAAGCTTTTTTATATTTGCATAGTATGTTTATATTATTAATGTTGTGAATACAAATCTTTATATATCTAGAAAGGGTGGTCCTAAAGAGGTAGGCATTTTTCGGAGGTCTCAAGAAGGTAGGAAATACAAGAGTGTGTGTGTGTGTGTGTGTGTGTGTGTGTGCGTGTGTGTGTGTGTGTTTAACATGGTTGACTTTTTGACTAATTTACAAGGGTAGGTGTACTAGGCAGGGCCGCCCCTCCTTATACGCAGATCCCATGCTGTGAGGCCTCCCCCCGTTTAGCGTGAATAAGCGCATGTAAAATGTCATTTGGACACTATTTATTGCGACCGTATCTCTAACCCCTTTCTGCTCAGCCACTGACAAGAAGATTATGGCACCATTTCCCTGCATATTCTCCATTTCCCTTGTGGTGCGTGGTGTCAGCGCTGGATTTTTAAAGAAGACATCCTCGGTGTAGCTGCTGACGGAGGCAACATGGATATTTGATATATAATTTTATAGTTGGTGAGGATAAATAAATACAATACATACATTTCAGTTCAGTTGATTATTTATATATATATATATATATATATATATATATATATATATAGCACATTTAAAAAACAACCCCAGTTGGCCAAAGTGCTGTAGAGACATAAGAAAAGGGGCGGATAGTGTCACATTTACATTGTGACTTGGAAGGATGGATAAAATACAGTAGTAAAATATACCTTCAAAGCAGTGACGTGCAGTCACTAGAGGCAGGTGAGGCCTCGCCTCACCTGCCATCATGGAAAGAAAAAAAATGTAAAAAGAAAAAAAAATTATTAAATTGTTATATGTATATGTTTATAATATAAAGTTATTTTACATTTAACTTCACCAGTTTTAGATTATTTTTATTCAAAATCGCTGAATTTTCACATTTGCCGTTCAAATACTGAGAAGAGACGGTGCGGTGAACAGCAGCCAGTTGAGGCACGTCACTCAGTGCCTCAACATGGACGGACTCGGCTAACTGCTGGCCTGCTGTGCAGTGAGACTGTATTGCTATATGAATTATATTATACATTTCCATAGTTTAGTTAGCTGAGGTATATAATGTACAGTGTATTTTGTCAACAACTGTATGTGTGTAAAGTATTTCTTGTGCTGAGCGATCATAAAACGGCTGCAAAAGACGCACTGGCTGAGGCTCCAGTAGCTCCGCCTCCTGCACCCCCGCCGTAGAATTGTTATATCAACTAAAGCCCACATTTAAACTTTCCACGTGCAAGATTGAATCTATTTAAAAAAGTTATTTCATAAGAAGCCAAAAGTGCAAAAACATTAATGTTCGTGTTGGAGGAGTTGTGAATGACTGCAGGGCCACAACATTAGGTACACCTGTAGACTGCAGGTGTATCTAATTCACAACTCCTCCAACATGAACATTATTGTTTTTGCACTATTTGGCTTCTTATTAAATAACTTTTGTAACCTATTTTTATGGGCTTTCCTCTTTGTGATGTTAAGTTCCTGTTATGCGCTGTTATACAGTATATGCCTTGAGCTCTTATTTTGAAGGCGCTAAGAGCGGAAGTGACGACACGTTGGAGTGGAGCGGAAGTTTTTGAAAGAAGGTAAATAAAGTGGTCCTCGTGTAAACTGGAGCCTCCGTGTTTGTTATTTTGTAGTTTCATACAGTATAGGCGACATTTATAAACCCTCGGTTACACTTTTTTAAATAGATTCAATCTTGCACGTGGAAAGTTGAAGTGAGGGCTTTAGTTGATATAACACTCTCGTCAGGGGGTGCATTAATCCAGCACAACAGCGGCTCATGGACTTATTTTATAAGTAAAGGTAAGACCATAATAACGTTTTTTTTAATTAAATGTGCTTTTTTGTGTGCTACAGTTTGTATGTGTAAAGTTAAAGTTAAGTTAAAGTACCAATGATTGTCACACACACACTAGGTGTAATGAAATGTGTCCTCTGCATTTGACCCATCCCCTTGATCACCCCTGGGAGGTGAGGGGAGCAGTGGGCAGCAGCGGCGCCGCGCCCGGGAATAATTTTTGGTGATTTAATAACCCCCAATTCCAACCCTTGATGCTGAGTGCCAAGAAGGGAAGAATGCTGGTATGAGCTTTTAAACATAACCCGTTAACTGCTGCCAATCAAATGGTGAATAAGATACTCTTTAGGGTTCATATGTTTGTAAATCTGACTGTGATGAAGTCAGTGCCTCACCAGCCATCAACCTCACCGCACGTCACTGCTGTCAAGCAGTGTTGGCGTTAACACACTTTTTGTGTCTTTTTAACGCATTGAAATCAGAAAGGAGGCAGATTTTTATTTTAGAATTTTTTTTTTTACCATTTGCGGCCCACAGCTAATGTTTTAAAGGCCCACGGCACATTCTGAAAATACAATTAAAATAAACAAAAACATGACAAAAGTGAAAGAAAAAAGCTTGTAATTTAGAAAAAGTTGCAATGTTGACTAATAAAACAAAGCTGTTTTTTTTTTTTCTTTCAAACTGTCATAATATTGAATCAAAATCAATGTTATTATGAATTATTGACCTATCCAAGGTCACATCAAATATTCCACTTTGAAAACTATTTTTGGTGGAAGATTTTGCATACTTTGTGTGTTTGCCATAAAAAAACATAGTTTTGTTTGACAAAAAAGGGTGGAAAACAAACAAACAAACAAAAACAACATAAAAAAAAACTACAACATTTTGAAATGAGGAATAGATGTGAAGTTGATGTAGACTCCAGAGATTTAAGTGTTAGGCACACCATTATCATCATTTCAGGAACCAAGCAAAACACTTTTTACACTTTTATACCATACTTGCCAACCTTGAGACCTCCGATTTCGGGAGGTGGGGGGTGGGGGGCGTGGTTGGGGGCGTGGCTAAGAGGGGAGGAGTATATTTACAGCTAGAATTCACCAAGTCAAGTATTTCATATATATATACAGTATATATATATATATATATATATATATATATATATATATATATATATATATATATATATATATATATATATACTGTATGTATATATATGTATATATATATATATATATAAATAATAAAATAAATATATATATATATATATATATATATATATGATAAAATAAATATATATATATATATATATATATATATATATATATATATATATATATATATATATATAGCTAGAATTCACTGAAAGTGAAGTATTTTCTCATATATATAAATATATATATATATATATATATCAAGAGGGACAGAGACAGCGCACAGTGCATGTGGATCATATGTTACCATGGCGAGAAAACATGGAGAGACTGGAATGTAATAGAGTGATCTATGTTTGTCTGTTGCCATCTCCTGGTGAATGTTGGCTATAGCGTACTGTGGTCACTTTTTGGTTGGCCAACGATTTACGTGGTGTTGCGCACCTGACTTCAAGTGTGTGAGTCTGTTCTGAAGTCTACAGTAAAGAGACGTACTTCATCCCCTTGCCTGTTTATTGCCTCCAACTCAATATATTACAACAACATAATGCTCCATGCGGACCTGGAGGGGGCGTGGCCTCCAGGACCGCCTGAATTTCGGGAGATTTTCGGGAGAAAATTCGTCCCGGGAGGTTTTCGGGAGAGGCGCTGAATTTCAGGAGTCTCCCGGAAAATCCGGGAGGGTTGGCAAGTATGTTTTATACTGAAATAAATACACCTACAACTTACTAAATAAAAACATAGAAAAAACTACCAGCAGCGGTAAAGTTCAGATCCATGAAGGAAAGAATAAAGTGAATAAATGTTTATAACTGAATATATTTACATATGTATACACATTTGTTTTCTTTTTTTTTTTTTTTTTTTAAATGACTTAAGTAACGTTTATGACAACCTTTTTTCCAAAACACAACATAGAATGTGGGATACAACAGGATAATGCGTGCATTTATCATTTGTTTTTAAAATGCTTACAAAAAAGTGGGACCCCAAACATTTACTGTGGGACCCCCATTTTTATGACTTGATGGGGTCCCTGGGAGCCCATTTTGAAAATTCCTAAAGCAAAAAAATGCTTTATTTAAATAAATATATTATTTATAAAGCAAGTTGGAGTATCATTGGCAAATGTTCACCTAGTCCCGGCCTTGGCACGCATATGTGTGTCCTCTTTTGGGGATTTCACAATATGGTCAGCCTAATCTTAATAGACCGTATTTTGCCCAGGTCTGGCATATCAGTTTTATTTTTCACACCGTGTAAAATTCTTACATCTAAAGTCATTTTAAGGTGTAATAAATAATAAGATGGCATAGGAAATGTTGACTTTCTCTTCTAAATGTGGTCTTGTTTGTAAATTGTTACACAAAAAGTGTATATAATTTACTAATGTTTGAAATATAACATGCGACAATAGTTTAATTATTACACATAACGTGAATAAAAATGTGTTTTCTTGGGTTGATTCAAGCAAGTTTATGTTAACTTTATTTTTGTTCCAAACACATGTAAATTGAGCGGGGGGAAAATATTTTTGTTCCGGTTTGATCACGTTGCGGGGGGGACAATTAATATGTGGCGCATTGAGGAAGCGGCAAGTGTCTGATGTGGAAGTCGTTAATGGAGTCTCGGATTGAATATAAACTTCATTCCTTTGGAGTTCATGAGGCCAATGAGGTATGATTATGTCTTTTATTAGTTCTGACGGCCTTATAATTGGCGTCGTTGGTAACGTGAAGAAGACGTGGCTAAAATAAATGTCTGCGAGCAAAACGAACGACGTGAGATTAAGACCTCGGAGGGAGTAAAAAACACTTGTTTGAAGCCTCGTCCGAATGATGTCGGGAAACTTTGTCAATTCATCTTTTAAGTTTTGTTAAATGTGTTATTTTGTACAAAAAATGCATCATATTGAATTCAAGTTTGATTTAAAAAAAAAAAAAGGCATAAAAAGTTGGTTCACATTTTAAAAATAAAATAAAATTATTTTTTAAATACATAATAAGGGTCTCCAGATACAATTTTTGCTTAGGGCCCCAATTTATCCAGGTGTGGCCCTGATATCTGGCCATAACATTTCATATTTACGTCCAATTCTGCAATATACCTCATATGAACAGTATTGATGTTGACTTCATGTGAAGCGGCACTGCCATCTAGTGGCTGACTTGGGGATCGCCTACCCAAAAACGTTGAAAGAGCCATATTGGACCAATAATACAAAAAACAAATCTGTCTGGAGCTGCAAAAAAAATTAAAGCCGTATATAAGTCTTATAATGAAGGCAACACATGATGTAAGTGTCTATATTAGCTGTAATTGCCTACTATCCAAATTACTTTAAAAGTCTTATATACGTGTAATAATGAAGGCAACACATGATGTGTCTATATTAGTTATATTAGCCTACTATCAAAATGACTTTAAAAGTCTTATATAAGTGTTATAATGAAGGCAACACATGATGTAAGTGTCTATATTAGCTATATTAGCCTACTACCAAAATGACTTTAAAAGTCTTATATAAGTGCTATAATGAATATACAGGTAAAAGCCAGTAAATTAGAATATTTTGAAAAACGTGATTTATTTCAGTAATTGCATTCAAAAGGTGTAACTTGTACATTATATGTATTCACTGCACACAGACTGATGCATTCAAATGTTTATTTCATTTAATTTTGATGATTTGAAGTGGCAACAAATGAAAATCCAAAATTCCGTGTGTCACAAAATTAGAATATAACTTAAGGCTAATACAAAAAAGGGATTTTTAGAAATGTTGGCCAACTGAAAAGTATGAAAATGAAAAATATGAGCATGTACAATACTCAATACTTGGTTGGAGCTCCTTTTGCCTCAAATACTGCGTTAATGCGGCGTGGCATGGAGTCGATGAGTTTCTGGCACTGCTCAGGTGTTATGAGAGCCCAGGTTGCTCTGATAGTGGCCTTCAACTCTTCTGCGTTTTTGGGTCTGGCATTCTGCATCTTCCTTTTCACAATACCCCACAGATTTTCTATGGGGCTAAGGTCAGGGGAGTTGGCGGGCCAATTTAGAACAGAAATACCATGGTCCGTAAACCAGGCACGGGTAGATTTTGCGCTGTGTGCAGGCGCCAAGTCCTGTTGGAACTTGAAATCTCCATCTCCATAGAGCAGGTCAGCAGCAGGAAGCATGAAGTGCTCTAAAACTTGCTGGTAGACGGCTGCGTTGACCCTGGATCTCAGGAAACAGAGTGGACCGACACCAGCAGATGACATGGCACCCCAAACCATCACCCAACCATGCAAATTTTGCATTTCCTTTGGAAATCAAGGTCCCAGAGTCTGGAGGAAGACAGGAGAGGCACAGGATCCACGTTGCCTGAAGTCTAGTGTAAGGTTTCCACCATCAGTGATGGTTTGGGGTGCCATGTCATCTGCTGGTGTCGGTCCACTCTGTTTCCTGAGATCCAGGGTCAACGCAGCCGTCTACCAGCAAGTTTTAGAGCACTTCATGCTTCCTGCTGCTGACCTGCTCTATGGAGATGGAGATTTCAAGTTCCAACAGGACTTGGCGCCTGCATACAGCGCAAAATCTACCCGTGCCTGGTTTACGGACCATGGTATTTCTGTTCTAAATTGGCCCGCCAACTCCCCTGACCTTAGCCCCATAGAAAATCTGTGGGGTATTGTGAAAAGGAAGATGCAGAATGCCAGACCCAAAAACGCAGAAGAGTTGAAGGCCACTATCAGAGCAACCTGGGCTCTCATAACACCTGAGCAGTGCCAGAAACTCATCGACTCCATACTTTTCAGTTGGCCAACATTTCTAAAAATCCCTTTTTTGTATTAGCCTTAAGTAATATTCTAATTTTGTGACACACGGAATTTTGGATTTTCATTTGTTGCCACTTCAAATCATCAAAATTAAATGAAATAAACATTTGAATGCATCAGTCTGTGTGCAATGAATAAATATAATGTACAAGTTACACCTTTTGAATGCAATTACTGAAATAAATCAAGTTTTTCAAAATATTCTAATTTACTGGCTTTTACCTGTATGTATGTATGAATATGTATATATGTATGTATATATATGTGTGTGTGTGTGTTTGCGTGCGTGCACATATATACGTGTGTGTGAGTGGGTGTACATATATATGTGTGTATATATGTATGTATGTGTGTGCACATGTGTGTATGTATATATGCAAATATATGTATGTATTAGGGATGTCCCGATCCAGGTTTTTGCACTTCCGATCCGATACCGATATTGTTTTTGCACTTTCGATCCGATACCGATACTGACCGATACTGGCCTATCCGGGCATGTATTGAAGTTTAAAGTTATTTAGCCTACTTAGTTGTCAGAATCATGTTGAAAAGGGTTTTAGTACTCTTGATAACAACTAGCCAGCTGAATTAGGGGAGTTTGAATAATACACAATGGTTGGTAACAAGAAACTGACCTGTTTATTCAAGGATAAACACAAAATAGACAAAATTATACATGACAAACAGAAATGGCATCAGTGAACTAGGGCTGGGCGATATGGCCTTTTTTTTAATATTGCGATATTTTAAGGCCATATTGCGATACACGATATATATCTCGATGTTTTGCCTTAGCCTTGAATGAACACTTGATGCATATAATCACAGCAGTATGATGATTCTATGTGTTTTGATTGATTGATTGAGACTTTTATTAGTAGGTTGCACAGTGAAGTACATATTCCGTACAATTGACCACTAAATGGTAACACCCCAATAAGTTTTTCAACTTGTTTAAGTCGGGGTCCACTTAAATTGATTCATGATACAGATATATACTATCATCATAATACAGTCATCACACAAGATAATCACATTGAATTATTTACATTATTTATAATCCAGGGTGTGGAGGGGGGCGCCGGATGTAAGTGTCAAAAAGACAGCCAAAAGAGTTTGATATGAGAATAAATCTAAAGTTAAAATATAGGGTAGAAATGCACCCATTTGCAGGAAATGTAGTCTTGATTTTCAAACTTTTCTTTCAAGGCTTGCATGTCTACATTAAAACATTCTTCTTCATACTGCATTAATATATGCTACTTTTAAACTTTCATGCAGAGAAGGAAATCACAACTAAAAAAATCACTAATTTTTTCATACGGTGTTGATGTGGACATTTCTGCCTCTGCATTTTGATGGTGTGGACGTGTGGCACCGAACGGAGATAAGCGTCTCGACAGACGTCACAATATTTGAACAATGATGACGAAAACTGTTTTCTCTGTCGTGTCCGTGTGTCGAAAATTGTTATGCGCTAATTTTTTTATTTGATTTTGTGCGTGGCATATAATTGCTATGCGCACAGGCGCGCACCTTAGAGCAAACGTTGGTCACACGGCTGCGCTAGCATCACAGCGAACGTTAGCCATGCTGCTACCTCTCTGCTCGGGGAGGACGTATACGTATGTGACGTGTGTCGTGACTAGGGCTGAAACAACGCATCGACGTAGTCGACGTCATCGGTTACGTAAATATGTCGACGCCGTTTTTGTGCGTCGAGGCGTCGCATATTTACGTCACACTACCGTCATGGCGGAGCGCAAAGCAGACGATGCGGGCGGTGCGAGCGAGGGGAAAAAAGCACGCAAAAAGTCGTCAAAAGTGTGAGAGTATTTCAATAAACCGCCTAAAAAGAAACGCTACTTTTACTCCGCTACTTTTATCTACATTCAGCTCGCTACTAATTTTTATCGATCTGTTAATGCACGCTTTGTTTGTTTTGGTCTGTCAGACAGACCTCCATAGTGCCTGCGTTTCAACAAATACAGTCACTGGTGACGTTCACTCCGTTCCACCAATCAGATGCAGTCACTGGTGACGTTGGACCAATCAAACAGAGCCAGGGGTCACATGACCTGACTTAAACAAGTTGAAAAACGTATTCGGGTGTTACCATTTAGTGGTCAATTGTACGGAATATGTACTGTACTGTGCAATCTACTAATAAAAGTTCCAATCAATCAATCAAAAGTATGAAGGAAAAAATACCCTTTTTTATTTCAACCGTACATCCCGTCAAAAGCCTAAAGACTGACTGCACAGTTCCTGTCTTCACAATAAAAGTGCCGCTCCATCGCGCCTGCGCTTTCAAAATAAGAGTCTCCGAAAGCCAGCGCAAACAAGCTAGCAACCTACGGAGTTTGCCGCCAATGTATTTCTTGTAAAGTGTATAAAAACGAATATGGAAGCTGGACAAATAAGATGCCAAAAACCAACCACTTTCATGTGGTATTAGACAGAAACTTTTTTTCTCCGCCATTTGAAAACGTGGACGTTATCAGCACTACTGTCTGATTACAATCAATGCAAGTCATCAGAATCAGGTAATACACCAACTTATATTCTTGTCTACATGAAAGAAAGGAATCTATATGTGATAAACGTGCATGTATATTCATTAAAACACCTTTAACATGTAAACAAAAACGGCAAAATAAATAAATATAAATTATGTATATATCAATGTATGTATATATATATATATATGTGTGTGTGTGTATATATATATATATATATATATATATATATATGTATATATTTATGTGTGTGTGTGTGTATATATATATATATATATGTATTTGTGTGTGTGTATATATATATATTTATGTGTGTGTATGTATGTATATATATATATATATATATATATATATATATATATATGATGTGTGTATGTTACTCATCAGTTACTCAGTACTTGAGTAGTTTTTTCACAACATACTTTTTACTTTTACTCAAGTAAATATTTGGGTGACTACTCCTTACTTTTACTTGAGTAATACATCTCTAAAGTAACAGTACTCTTACTTGAGTACAATTTCTGGCTACTCTACCCACCTCTGCTAATAATGTTGTTGTATGCACACTGTGTCGAGCGGAAATGGCCTATCATAGCAGCACAACGGCTATGAACGAACATTTGAAAAGAAAACACCCGACAGCGTTCTTGACAGCACCATCAACTAGTCAGTCGTCCGTGTGAGTATACGTTGTCATCATTAAAATAAATAAATAAATATATAAAAATATATAATTCACATTACACAAAAACATGAATGTGTCATTTGTATCTGCGTTGTAAATTCATAAACTAAAGCACCGTTTCGCTCTGAGAGGAGCGTTTGGCGTGCCTGTTCAGTGTTTACAAAGACGCGCTCCTCTTTAACGCTAACGTTAATTAGTTGTGCAAATGCCTTTTACAACATTAACAGTTACATATACTATGTACAAACGAACAATTAACTTTCACTTTAATCATACTATCATTGTTGTGTTATTAAGAAAAATAAGCAATACTTTTACTTTTGTTGAAATGTTTACACTGTTGTTACAGAATATTTTGTTTTGCACTTTTTTGTATTGGATGTTTATCTTTATTTTTGCACATTTTAGCAAATAAGCAAACTTTTACTTTTGTTGAAATGTTTACACTGTTGTTACAGAATATTTCCGTTTTGCACTTTTTTGTATTGGATCTTTATTTTTGCACATTTTAAAGCAAAATAAGCAATAATTTTACTTTTGAAATGCTTATACTATTGCAGAATAATAAGATTTGCTCTGGATGTTTACATTTATATTTGCACATTAAAAAGCAAATAAGCTACTTTTAATTTTGTTAAATGTTAAAAGTTTTAAATGTTTACATTGTTACAGAATATTTTGTCATGTTGTCATACTTTTTTTTTTTTTGTAAATAAAAGCCATGCCTTTTGAAAAAACTGGCCTACATTTATTTTTTCATCTTCATTTTAAATAAAACAAATAATCGGTAAAAGGAAAAATAATCTATAGATTAATCGAAAAAATAATCTATAGATTAACCGATTAATCGAAAAAAATAATCTACAGATTAATCGATAGAAAAATAATCGTTAGCTGCAGCCTTAGCCGTCACCCTAAACCTAACATGTCCTCACAGATACACACTCAGTACTGTTTGTTTACATGTAGTAAAAAACACACAAAATTTGATTGAAACTAGCTTTCTAAAAAAAAACGTTTTGCATGCAGAGATAGACAGACGGACTTCCTTTTATTGTCATTCAATTTTGAACTTTACAGTACAGATGAGAACGCAATGTTGTTGCATTAGCTCGTGGAGGTATACCGTACAGTCCTATCTTATTGTCATGTTTATTGGAATAAGACATTTTGCAAACTGTTGGTTGAAATGACACAAAACGGGAGAATGAGTCCGACAATTGACTACAATATCACAAATGAAAATGGGTTGTTTTGATAAGAGACTGTAAATCGCCCAGAGTCAGCTGGGATAGGCTCCAGCGTGCCTGGGAGCTTAACTCGGACAAGCGGCGTAGAAAATGGATAAATGAGCCTGCCGTTTGTTTAACGGGATGTTGCTCAGGCTCAGTCACAAATAGGCGAGCTGTGCCTTCAAATCTCCGTCGTCGTCTCCTCGTGGTTGACGGCGTCCTCGTCCACCGAGTACGAGCCCTTGTTCTTCATCACCTTCACCGCCACGAAGAGCACCGCCGCCGTGTTTGCCATGCACAGTAATGTCAGCATCTGTGTGGTCGCGACAAAACACACACAGGTGACACATATTACTACCAAAATAAAAGCATGAAGAGATTCATTTTCACCAGAGAGTGGAATACAACAATATCGATCTGTTGCGCTGCATGTTAACTGAATTTGTTAACAGAATTAGGCACACAACTTATATTTATATATATTTATATACTTCTCACTGGTGGTGCTGTTGCATGGTAAAAAAATAAAAACCTGCACATTTTCACTTTGGCCCTTAGAGGCCAAATGTTCGGGCACCCCTGGTTTAAGATAATAAGACTAGGGTTGTAAGGTATACCGGTACTAGTATAGTACCGCGGTACTAATGAATCACAAACGGTACTATACTCTGTCTGAAAAGTACCGGTTCCCGGGCATGACATTGCTGGTTTTACGAGCAGAGGAGCATGTTGACTATTTATATTATTCACATGTGAATAATATAAATGGTCTATTATACAGCATTATTCACATGTGAATAACATAAATAGAGTCTATTATTCAGCATTATTCACATGTGAATAATATAAAGTCTATTATACAGTATAATTCACATGTGAATAATATAAACACAGTCTTCACATGTGAATAATATAAAGTCTATTATACAGTATAATTCACATGTGAATAATATAAATACATTATATTATACAGCATTATTCACATGTGAATAATATAAATACATTCTATTATACAGCATTATTCACATGTGAATAATATACATACATTTAGAGTACATGTACAGTCAAAAGGAACATATGCAATATACAGTCTGAGGGCTGTCGGTATGAAGGACTAATATACTTTTAGATGTCAAGTATTACCAGGTAGATCACCCACGACTTCTCCTGGACGCTCACCGCCGGGTTGCTGGAGTCCCACACACTCTCAGCGTGGCCGTAGTCCAGATTCAAGACCCCTCTGGGCAGCACTCGGACCCCCCAGTAAGCCTTCTTCACCCTCCTGGTGGCGGCGTCCAGCACGTCGCAGCGGTACGTCCCTGGTGGACACGCTCGTGGTGACGTCATGGCGAGCCGGGGTAGGGTTAGTAGAGGACATACCTGCGTGCTTCTCCTCCACAGGGTCCAGAACCAGCAGGTCCAACGTGGGGCTGTGCCAGCGGGCGAAGAGCGTGTCGTCAGAGGTGATCAGCCCCCGGGCGCGGAACCACGACACCCTGAGAGCCGCACACAGACACGGAGGCAAGTCATTTGACCCAACCTGATTCTTTTTGTGACGTCACCACGAGGGATGATGTTTGATAAGAAATTATCGAGTTTGAGCCCATTATCGAATCCTCTTATCGAACCGATTCCTTATCGATTCTCTTATCGAATCCAGATAGGTTGTTGTATATGGAAAAAAACACAACATTTGGTTTAACAAAAGCTCACTTTTATTTTATAAGAAAAAAATTCAAATAAATATAAAAAATTGACTGTTACCCCCTTAAAAAAATATTTAAAAATATATATTGACTGTTGTTACCCAAAGTATATTAAGTGGGATTTTTTTAGAAAAACAAATATATACAGTAACACAAAAACAACCTGTCTCTGTGATCACTATAGGTGTATAAATAATAATATAGTGTTAAATAAAATCAGTCCCTTGGGCACAAAACGGAAAATAATACAGCTCTCCAAAAAGTGCACTTCTGCTGCTATTGGAACATACTAACTACACACACCATGACACTAAGAACACCACAGTCATCAATCAACAATTCTTCCCCCCAGTCAAGTACTGAAATATATGACTTTTAAATGAATGCCCCCAGAATGAGCTAAAAAAAAGCTAGCATGCTAGCATAGTTAGCATGTTGTTTTAAATTAAAAAATATTTGAACTGCAATATTAGCTAAGTAGCTAATATTAACATACATTTCCTGGCAAGATACAGTCAAGTACCAAAATATATGACTTTTAAATGAATGCCCCCAGAATGAGCTAAAAAAGCTAGCATGCTAACATGTTAATAGTTAGCATGTGTTAAATTAAAAAATATTTAAACTGCAATATTAGCTAAGTAGCTAATATTAACATACATTTCCTGGCAAGATACAGTCAAGTACCAAAATATATTACTTTTAAATGAATGCCCCCAAAATTAGCTTAAAAAGCTAGCATGTTAATAGTTAGCATGTGTTAAATTGCAAAATATTTGACCTGCAATATTAGCTCAATAGCTAATATTAACATTAGTTTCCCGGCAAGATATAGTCAAGTACCAAAATATATGACTTTTAAATGAATGTCCCCAAAATGAGTTAAAAAAAAGCTAGCGCGCTAACATTTTCATAGTTAGCATGCGTTAAATTGCAAAATATTTGACCTGCAATATTACCTAATTAGCTAATATTAACATTAGCTTCCTGGCAAGATATAGTCAAGTACCAAACTATATGACTTTTAAATGAATGCCCCCAGAATGAGCTAAAAAAGCTAGCATGCTAACATGTTAATAGTTAGCATGCATTGAATTGCAAAATATTTCACCTGCAATATTAGCTCAATAGCTAATATTAACATTAGCTTCTTGGCAAGAAATAGTCAAGTACCAAAATATATGACTTTTAAATGAATGCCCCCAGAATGAGCTAAAAAAGCTAGCATTCTATCATGTTAATAGTTAGCATGCGTTAAATTGCAAAATATTTGACCTGCAATATTAGCTCGATAGCTAATATTAACATTAGCTTCCTGGCAAAATACAGTCAAGTACCAACATACATGACTTTTAAATGAATGCCCCCAAAAATTTGCTCAAAAGCTAGCATGTTAACATTAGCATGCTAGCAAGATAGTAAGAAAAAATAAGAGTTGTGTGTATATCTATAAAATTATTTTTTAAATGTTATAATGTTAGCATGCTAATAGTAAGCATACGTGAAATAACAAAATATTTCACTCTGATGTGTGTACCTGAAAAATGTGTTCAAAAGCTAGCATGTTAACATTAGCATGCTAGCAAGATAGTAAGAAAAAATAGAGTTGTGTGTATATCTATAAAATTATTTTTTTTAAATGTTATAATGTTAGCATGCTAATAGTAAGCATACGTGAAATAACAAAATATTTCACTCTGAGGTGTGTACCTGAAAAATTTGTTCAAAAGCTAGCATGTTAACATTAGCATGCCAGCAAGATAGTAAGAAAAAATAGAGTTGTGTGTATATCTATGATTTTTTTTTATTTAAATGCTATAATGTTAGCATGCTAATAGTAAGCATACGTGAAATAACAAAATATTTCACTCTGAGGTGTGTACCTGAAAAATTTGCTCAAATGCTAGAATGTTAACATTAGCAAGATAGTAAGAAAAAATAGAGTTGTGTGTATATCTATGAAATTAGCTTAAAAAATGCTATAATGTTAGCATTCTAATAGAAAACATACGTGAAATACCAAAATATTTCACTCTGAGGTGTGTACCTGAAAAATTTGCTCAAAAGCTAGCATGTTAACTTTAGCATGCTAGCAAGATAGTAAGAAAAAATATATGAGTTGTGTGTATATCTATGAGATTAGCTATAAAAAAAAAAAAGCTATATTGTTAGGATGCTAATAGTAAGCATACGTGAAATAACAAAATATTTCACTCGGAGGTGTGTACCTGAAAAATTTGCTCAAAAGCTAGCATGTTAACATTAGCATGCTAGCAAGATAGTAAGAAAAAATAGAGTTGTGTGTAAAACTATGAAATTAGCTAAAAAAAAAAAATGCTATAATGTTAGCATGCTAATAGTAAGCATACGTGAAATGACGAAATATTTGATTCTGAGGTGTGTATCTGCAAAATTAGCTTAAAAGTTGGCATATTAACATTAGCATGCTCGCAAGATAGTCAAGTTAACTAGTGTGTATATCTGCAAACTGAGCTAAAAAATCTATCATGCTAACAGTAAGCATATGTGTGAAATAAAATATTTCACTCTGAGGTGTGTACCTGAAAATTTTGCTAAAAAGCTAGCATGTTAACATTAGCATGCTAGCAAGATAGTAACAAAAATATATGACTTGTGTGTATACCTATGAAATTAGCTAAAAAAAAAATGCTATGGTGTTAGCATGCTAATAGTAAGCATACGTGAAATGACGAAATATTTGCCTTTTGAGGTATAGTAGCTAAATAGCTAGAATGCTATTATTAGCATTTTAGCAATTAACTAACATTTTAACTTTGGAATGGTTTGAAAAATGTAAACGTTTATAAAATTGTCCAGTCATTTCGGATAGGAAAACCTTTCCTGGAAAATGTGGAATACCTGGAAATGTATGTGTTTTTTTATGCTGTGTCAATTCGGTGTTCTATGGTTATTGTCACACTTCTCCATTATCGCCATCGCGTGTGGTGACGTCACCAGGCGAGTTATTTTCGGCTGGGGGGGGTCCTCACCTCCACGAAAGCCTCCTCACCACATCGGCGTTCTTCGCCAGCAGGCAGTCCAGCTCCACCCTCTCCCCCGTCGTCACGGTAACGGTCTTCAGGCCGCACCGCCACGACTCCCGACACGTGACCGTCACGTCGCGACACCGCTCCGTCACGTCCGACGGAGGCGTCCGCGCACCGTCTCCCGCGTCCTCCAGCGCCCTCTCGGCGTCTTTCAGGTCGCACACCCGCTGCACCTTCACCCCCAGGCCGCAGGTGGCGCTGCAGGGCGTGCTGCTGGTGACCACCTGCACCTGCACCGGCGCCGGCTCCTCCCCCTGAGCCGAAAGCGGGAAAAGGAGGATAAGGAAGAAGACGAGAGCCATGACTCAACGCTCCAAAAGTAGTGAAAGTGGCGGGGAGTACGTCAAGGGGCCGACTAACGCCGAAGGTACGTCACGTCACGACGTCACGTTTAAAAAGGGTGACCGAGTTTAAATAAAAGCATATGAACGATGACGTCACCGAGGCGGTAACCACGACAACGCGGAGCACCATTTTCATAAACAAAACCTTTTTAACGCGATAAGTGTGTCATTTATGTCATTATTTGTGTAACTTTACACACTTTTACGTGTGTTTTATTGAACCATGTTGAGATTATGTGCCAATTTGTGTATTATTACTCGGCCTGCAGTTCTTCTCGTGGCCAGCAGATGTCAGACAAACACGCCAGATGAACTCGGGACATGTTCTTAACCTTTTTTTTCTTTTTCTTTTCACAACACTCGAATATTAACATTGATTTAGTCATTTAACTCTTGACTTTAATCATATTCGTTAAAGATATATTAACCTGCTTACTGTTTAACAGGATAAACCAGGGGTCCCCAAACTCCGGCCCGCGGGAAATCCCAAGTAAGGTAGTTAATTTTTGTATCTTTAAAAAAAAAAAAAATCTGTCCTTTCTAATTCATTTTCGACCGCTTGTTACTCTCAGGGTCTCCTAGCCACTCCGGCACATACTTCATACTTGCCAACCTTGAGACCTCCGATTTCGGGAGGTGGGGGGCGGGGGGCGTAGTCGGGGGTGGGGCTGGGGGCGTGGTTAAGATATATATATATATATATATATATATATATAAGAAATACTTGACTTTCAGTGAATTCTAGCTATATATATATATATATATATACATATATATTTTATTATATATATATATATATACATATATATTTTATTATATATATATATATATATATATAAATAAAAGAAATACTTGAATTTCAGTGTTCATTTATTTACACATATACACACATAACACTCATCTACTCATTGTTGAGTTAAGGGTTGAATTGTCCATCCTTGTTCTATTCTCTGTGACTATTTCAGAACACACACATTATACAAATATACATTTCGAACATGTTGAAAAGAGAAACTGGAGATTGTGATGTATCATGTTGTATACTTGCATGTTCGAAATAAACTCAAACTCAAACTCAAACTCAAACATTATAAAATCAATAAGAAAACGAGAGCTCTAATTTGGGAGTCTGAATTAGGATCAGAAGTTCCTATATAAACATTGCATACTCACGTCGCCATTTTGTATTGATTACTGCAGCTGTGCACTGGATTCATTCACAAATACAAACTACAACTCACAAACACTTTAGAGTTAGGCTCCACCATCAGAATGTGTACTTAAACTTATAAAGATCACATGGATATTATTCAGTGAGTTGATTCACCAAAACTAACCTGTTATACAGGAGGAAAAAGCACACAGGACGTTTCAATTGTTCACAGACTGGTCGCGCTCATCAGAATGACAAGACACTTCCGGTCTGCAGGTGATACCATTCAATTGGGAAGAAACGCCCTACTGCCCCCTACTGACCAATGTGAATACTGATAAATGTGTAATGACAGCTCCAAAAACAAATTCAAACCACAAAATAAACTAAATAAATCAACACAAAAATGTGACACATTATGGGTGGGTCACATATGCATGTACAACAGGCTGTCAACACGTCACTCAGGTCCGCATGGAGCTGGAGGGGGCGTGGCCTCCAGCTCCGCCTGAATTTCGGGAGATTTTCGGGAGAAAATTTGTCCCGGGAGGTTTTCGGGAGAGGCGCTGAATTTCGGGAGTCTCCCGGAAAATCCGGGAGGTTTGGCAAGTATGACATACTTGCCAACCTTGAGTCCTCAGATTTAGGGAGATATTCAAAAGGCCTACTAACCACATTGTGAAGTATGCGGACGACACGACAGTAGTGGGCCTCATCCGTGACAACAACGACATGGACCACAAGGAGTAGGTGAAACATCTGGTTGACTGGTGCAGAACCAACAACCTGGTCCTGAATGTCAACAAGACCAAGGAGATCATCGTTGACTTCAGGAGGCACCAGTCCAGCCACGCTCCACTCTACATCAACGGCACAGCAGTGGAGATAGTAAGCAGCACCAAGTATCTGGGGGTGCAGATAACTGACAATATAACCTGGTCCCTACACACCGGAGCTCTTGTAAAAAGAGCTCAGCAGCACATGCAGTTTTTGCGTCGGATGAAAAGAGCACAGCTTCCCCCGCCCCATTCTCAGCACATTCTACAGAGGCACTATAGAGAGCCTGCTGACCAACAGCATCTCTGTCTGGACTGGAGCCTGCAGTGCCTCAGACTGGAAGTCTCTCCAGAGAGTGGTGAGGACGGCGGAAAAGATCATCAGGACTCCTCTTCCTCCTATCCAGGAGACCGCAAAAAGCCGCTGCCTGACCAGGGCTCAGAAAATCTGCAAAGACTCCTCCCACCCCCACCAAGGACTGTTTTCACTGCTGGACTCTAGAAAGAGGTTCCGCAGCCTCCGAAGCAGAACCTCCAGGTTCTGTAACAGCTTCTTCCCTCAAGCCGTAAGACTCTTGAACGCATCATAAAAATCCTCTCAACTCCCCCCAAAATGGATTATCTCGCTGGAATAAAAAAAGACAATATAACATACATCCATAAACGTGGACGCATGTGAAAAAGTGCAATATATTTATCTGTACAATAATCTATTTATTTATTTATATATGCACCTTATTGCTTTTTTTTTTATCCTGCACTACCATGAGCGTATGTAATGAAAGTCTAAGTCTAAACCTTCAATCCATCCATCTTCTCCACTTATCCTTAGCCCAGACTTCCCCCACCCCAGCTACTTCGTCCAGGCATTCAGACATAGTCTCCCCATCGTGTCCTGGGTTTACCCCGTGGCCTCCCACCAGGGGGACATTCGGGGGGAGCATTCTGACCAGATGCCTGAACAATCAATCAATCAATCAATGTTTATTTATATAGCCCTAAATCACAAGTGTCTCAAAGGGCTGCACAAGCCACAATGACATCCTCGGTTCAGAGCCCACATAAGGGCAAGGAAAAACTCACAACCCAGTGGGATGTCAATATGAATGACTATGAGAAACCTTGGAGAGGACTGCAGGTGTGGGTGACCGGATGCAATGGACCTTGAGTGGGTTTAGCATAATATTTTGAGAGTCCAGTCCATAGTGGATCCAACATAATAGTGAGAGTCCAGTCCATAGTGGGGCCAGCACAGCAGGGCACCATCCCGAGCGAAGACGGGTCAGCAGCGCAGAGATGTCCCCAACCAAGGTTTTATTGTTATTATTCCGCCGCCTCTTTGAGCTGTAATTTGACCCCCTTAACATGCTTCAAAACTCACCAAATTTGACACACACATCAGCACTGGCGAAAATTGCTATCTAATCATCTAAAAACCAGACTTTAAAACTCAAAATTGCGCTCTAGCGCCCCCTAGGAAGAAAACACAGACAAAACTGCCTGTAACTTCCAGTAGGAATGTCGTAGAGACATAAAACAAAAACCTCTATGTAGGTCTCACTTAGACCTAGATTTCATACATCAACTTCCTTCAGCAAAAATCAACAGGAAGTTTGCAAATCCCCCTTCAAAACAAAAGTTTTGTAAAAACAGTCACCTTTGCCTCTTTGAGCTGTAATTTGACCCCCTCAACATGCTTCAAAACTCATCAAACTGGACACACACATCAGGACTGGCAAAAATTGCGATCTAATAAAAAAAGCAAACCCCAAAACTCAAAATTGCGCTCTAGCGCCATTAGGAATAAAACACAGACAAAACTGCCTCTAACTCCCAGTAGGAATGTCGTAGAGACATGAAACAAAAACCTCTATGTAGGTCTCACTTAGACCTACATTTCATAAATTGACAACCCCCAGGAAAAATCAACAGGAAGTTTGCAATTCCCCCTTCAAAACAAAAGTTTTGTAAAAACCGGTCACTTTTTTTCAAACATTATCTCCTCTGAGCGCGTTTGTCGTGTCGGCTTCAAACTAGCACAGGAGAGAGATTGAACCCTTCTGATTAAAAGTTGACGAAAGAGTTTTAATTACTGCTCCGGTTGGGATTTTATGTGCCGTCAAAGTCGGTCCCGTCCATCGCTGCCTGCAGTTTTAATTGTATTAGTTATTTGCTTAATGTTTTATAATTTTCTTTTTATTAAACAATTGAACACTTAAACAGCATATATTGACAATGTATTGTATACAAACAAACCAAGGCACTTCCAATACATCTCAATATTACAGATGGATATTCACCAGGTTGAGCATATTTATACATAACATTTATACAAACAACAATGTTAAATTAAACTAAGGGACAGTTCAAAATTATTTAATAAAAAAAAAAACACCAAATAAAATAAAACAATTGGGGCTATTAAAAAAATCACATTATTTTAAGGGTTTTCTATTTTTATTCGTATTAATAATTTGAAATCATTAATCCAATGGGAGAATTTGTGTTTTACTTTCAGAAATCAAGTTTTATGTATAAAAAATAGTTTTCAGCGTGATATTAATAATAATTTCTCAATTGCTGTTTTTCATAAATATTCCTAATTTCATATCTTCTATATAAAAAAAAGGGGACATTAATGTGTCATACAAGTTAGGATGTGGACTTCCGCGTTCCCACGCCGCTCAAACGTGACCTGGCTGTGACGCAATGAAGCAAACCGACCAATAGGAACGGAGCAATGCCACGCGTCATTGGGGGCAGC
>NC_084548.2:68912500-68937500 GCF_033978685.3 Nerophis lumbriciformis
GCCACCCTCAGTGTGACCTGTATGGCTGCTGACCAAGTATGTATTGCATTGACTTGTGTGTGTGAAAAGCCGTAGATATTATGTGATTGGGCCGGCACGTAAAGGCAGTGCCTTTATAAGGTTTATTGGCGCTCTGTACTTCTCCCTACGTCCGTGTACCACTCCGTACAGCGGCGTTTTAAAAAGTCATACATTTTACTTTTTGAAACCGATACCGATAATTTCCGATATTGCATTTTAAAGCATTTATCGGCCGATGTTATGTTATGAACAGCATTTTCCTTGGAAAATGGACTTCTACATTATCTCCTTCAAGCTGCTTCTCCATATTTTCACAGATAAATGTTCTTTCTTTAAAAAAAATGTTTGAACATTCTTAGCTGGTGTTTTTACACCCTTTATGGACCCCTTCTGCTTGAGCTTGGTGCAGATTGTAAATGACTATGCTTGTGTCGCTTTACCGAGTCAGCTACACGCACACCTCAGTCATGTTTTTGACCATTTCTTTATTCAATTCAATGAATTAAGTGAGTGAATTAAGTAGGGGTGTAACTGTACACAAACATTTTGTTTCGGCACGTACCTCGGTTTAGAGGTCACGGTTCGGTTCATTTTCGGTACAGTAAGAGAACAACAAAATATACATTTTTGGGTTATTTATTATTTCCACCAAAAATATTTTTCTTAGTGTAATATTTGATGTGAAGTAATGGGAACCTTGGATAGGTCAATAATTCTTAATAACATTGATTTTGATTCAATATTATGTTTTGAGCAATGACAGTTTGAAAGAAAAAAAAAACTGCTTTGTTTTATTACGGTAGTCAACTTTGCAACTTTTTCTAAATTACATTTCACCTTTAAGCTTTTTTATTTCACTTTTGTTATGTTTTTTGTTTATTTTAATAGTATTTTTAGAATGTGCCGTGGGCCTTTAAAACATTAGCTGTGAGCCGCAAATGGCCTCCGGGCACACTTTTGACACTCAGTAAACGTTTGGGAACTGAGGAGACACATTTTTGAAGCTTCTCAGGTGGAGTTCTTTCCCATTCTTGCTTGATGTACAGCTTAAGTTGTTCAACAGTCCGGGGGTCTCCGTTTTGCTATTTTAGGCTTCATAATGCGCCACACATTTTCAATGGGAGACAGGTCTGGACTACAGGCAGGCCAGTCTAGTACCCGCACTCTTTTACTATGAAGCCACGTTGATGTAACAAGTGGCTTGGCATTGTCTTGCTGAAATAAGCAGGGGCGTCCATGGTAACGTTGCTTGGATGGCAACATATGTTGCTCCAAAACCTGTATGTACCTTTCAGCATTAATGGCGCTTTCACAGATGTGTAAGTTACCCATGTCTTGGGCACTAATACACCCCCATACCATCACACATGCTGGCTTTTCAACTTTGCGCCTATAACAATCCGGATGGTTCTTTTCCTCTTTGGTCCGGAGGACACGACGTCCACAGTTTCCAAAAACAATTTGAAATGTGGACTCGTCAGACCACAGAACAGTTTTCCACTTTGTATCAGTCCATCTTAGATGAGCTCAGGCCCAGCGAAGCCGACGGCGTTTCTGGGTGTTGTTGATAAACAGTTTTCGCCTTGCATAGGAGAGTTTTAACTTGCACTTACAGATGTAGCGACCAACTGTAGTTACTGACAGTGGGTTTCTGAAGTGTTCCTGAGACCATGTGGTGATATCCTTTACACACTGATGTCGCTTAATGATGCAGTACAGCCTGAGGGATCAAAGGTCACGGGCTTAGCTGCTTACGTGCAGTGATTTTTCCAGATTCTCTGAACCCTTTGATGATATTACGGACCGTAGATGGTGAAATCCCTAAATTCCTTGCAATAGCTGCTTGAGAAAGGTTTTTCTTAAACTGTTCAACAATTTGCTCACGCATTTGTTGACAAAGTGGTGACCCTCGCCCCATCCTTGTTTGTGAATGACTGAGCATTTCATGGAATCTACTTTTATACCCAATCATGATCATGGCACCCACCTGTTCCCAATTTGCCAAATAAGTTCCAAATAAGTGTTTGATGAGCATTCCTCAACTTTATCAGTATTTATTGCCACCTTTCCCAACTTCTTTGTCACGTGTTGCTGGCATCAAATTCTAAAGTTAATGATTATTTGCCAAAAAAAAAAAAGATTTATAAGTTTGAACATCAAATATGTTGTCTTTGTAGTGCATTCAATTGAATATGGTTTGAAAATGATTTGCAAATCATTGTATTCCGTTTATATTTACATCTAACACAATTTCCCAACTCATATGGAAACGGGGTTTGTAAGAAGGTGCGCTTGTCTGTGAGAAGGAGAGACAAGACCGAGTGAGAAGAGCTTGTAGTGTAATGTCCGCAGCTAAAAGCAACTGCGTGAGAACGTATACTCCAATATCACGATATAGTCGTTTTCTATATCGCACAGAGACAAACCCGCGATATATGGCGTATATCGATATATCGCCCAGCCTTAGCTTGAGGTACTGCTGTGTTTAGTCATAATAAACCCTCACAATCAATATCTGGCCAGGGTGCCATTGATTTTGGGCTGAACTGTATGGAATGAAAGTGTAGCTTTTGTCCATTGTGCAACAAGCGAGCATGCAGAAGTAGGTTAGTGTGCCGAGCAGCGCTTACGTGACGGTGACCTACTTGCCACGAGGAGCTCTCCAAAGCCAGCGGATGTGCGGCCTGGAAAAACGCTACCAGCGAACGGCGGCGCGCCGACACAGCCGCCGCTCTGTCGTCTCCCGAGAACGTGCGCCCGTCGTGTTCAGAACGTAACGTGATCCCCCCCCCTGCAGAGCGTGTGCGGGATCGGGTCTGCATGCCAGCAATGTGGCGAGTGACCGTATTGCGTTCTGAACCTGGAGTACAAACTGGCACATGACACTAACATTTCAAGACTAGACTGGTCAGATCAAGGAAACCAGGGGTGTCCAAAGTGTGGCCCGGAGGCCATTGTCAGTCCGAAGAGCCACTACTATCAATCAATCAATCAATGTTTATTTATATAGCCCTAAATCACAAGTGTCTCAAAGGGCTGCACAAGCCACAATGACATGCGGTTCAGAGCCCACATAAGGGCAAGGAAAAACTCACAACCCAGTGGGGACGTCGATGAGAATGACGATGAGAAACCTTGGAGAGGACCGCGGATCGATACCTAAATGTGTGGTATCATCCAAAACTAATGTAAAGTATCAAAGAAGAGAAGAATAAGTGATTATTACATTTGAACAGAAGTGTAGGTAAAACATGTTGAAACAGAAAATAAGCAAATATTAACAATTAATCAATTTTTTACAGTTTGTCCTTTATAATGTAGACCAGGGGTGCTCATTACGTCGATCGCGAGCTACCGGTCGATCGTAGAGGGTGTGTCAGTGGATCACCTGTCAGGCATTAAAAAAATAGTCCTAAAAATGAGCGATCATAAATCTTCACTATGACGTCACTTTCGTCACTTGATTGACATTCACGGCACCCGAGGGTCTTCTGAGATGACGCTGGCTGCTGCCAGCTCATTAAAATTACCGACTGGAAGGCGAGAAACACTTTTATTTCAACAGACTCTGGCGCCGTACCTGTCGTCAAAACTCCAAAGACCGACTGCACAGTTGCACAGTTGCGCTAACAAAATAAGAGTCTCAGAAAGCTGGCGTGCACAAGCTAGCAAGCTACGGAGTTTGCCGACAATGTATTTCTTGTAAAGTGTATACAAAGGAGTACGGAAGCTGGACAAATAAGATGCCAAAAACCAACCACTTTCATGTGGTATTGGACAGAAAGGAGGAACTTTTTTCTCCTCCATTCGAAAATGCGGACGTTATCCGCACCACTGTCTGATTCCTATCAATGCAAGTCATCAGAATCAGGTAATACACCAACTTATATTCTTGTCTTCATGAAAGAAAGGAATCTATATGTGTTAAACATGCTTGTATTATCTTTAAACACCTTTAACTTATTAACAATATTAACTATATGTGTTAAACATGCTTGTATTATCTTTAAACACCTTTAACTTGTTAACAATATTAACTATATGTGTTAAACGTGCTTGTATTGTCATTAAACACCTTTAACTTGTTAACAATATTAACTATATGTGTTAAACATGCTTGTATTATCTTTAAACACCTTTAACTTGTTAACAATATTAACTATATGTGTTAAACATGCTTGTATTATCTTTAACCACCTTTAAGTTGTTAACAATATTAACTATATGTGTTAAACATGCTTGTATTATCTTTAAACACCTTTAACTTATTAACAATATTAACTATATGTGTTAAACATGCTTGTATTGTCATTAAACACCTTTAACTTGTTAACAATATTAACTATATGTATTAAACATTCTTGTATTATCATTAAACACCTTTAATTTATTAACAATATTAACTATATGTGTTAAACATGCTTGCATTATCATTAAACACCTTTAACTTGTTAACAAAAACATATATTTCATAAATAAGTAAATATAAATTATATATATGAATGAGGTAGATCCCCACGACTTGATCAATTGAAAAGTAGCTCGCCTGCAGAAAAAGTGTGAGCACCCCTGATGTAGACAAAATAATAGGTGTATTCAATAATAGGGAGGGTTGGCAAGTATGACGCTGTCAGGCGCCATTCATATAAAACACGCGGGCCGCACTAACATTAAATTTTCATATTAAGGTGCGGGCCGCGTGTCTGAGACCCCTGGTTAATACATAGCACAAAGCAAAAAAAAAACTTTGTATGCAGTGTTATTTCATTTTAAATTTCAAAAGAGTTTTGTGGCTCCCATTGTTTTCTTTAATTTGTGAAACGGGTCAAAATGGCTCTTTGAGTGGTAAAGGTTGCCGACCCCTGGTCTAGTCTCTTACGTGAATGAAATTTCACACATAAGTCGCTCCTGAGTATAAGTCGCACCCCCGACTTATAGTCCGAAAAAAACGGTACTAGTCGTAAATGTACTTCATCCAAATTTTTTGAAATATCGCTTTTATTTTGCGGATAAAAACTGCAATGGAAACGCAGCTATAGTGAGGCAGTTTCCAACACGACCTGACACGTGCCTGCTAAGGAAGAGTCAGACGAAGCTGACGGAGTGGACAAATACCGTAAAAGGTCATTCATAAGCTAATTTATTTTATATTTTTTTTAACATTTACAGAAGATAGTTTGTGCATGGAGATGTTTAGAGAAGGAATGAGGTTTCTAGGCTAAGGGATTGCGTTGTGGACTGATGGAAACTTGTGTGTGTTTGTACTAAAAGATGTAGGCCAGTACAGTTATATAAGGACTGAACACACACACACACACACACACACACACACACACACACACACACACACACACACACGATCAGCCAGCAATAACAAGAAGTGTCTCCGAAGGCTCACAACCTGTGGAGAATCATATAAGCATGTAGTTGTGCACGCGCACAAAGCGCTTCTTTGGCCCCCGGGGCGCACTCCACGTGCAAGCTCACGTGCACGCTCAGACGCACGCCTCGCATGTCACCCAGAATGATTTGTTTAGCATCGGCAGTGCGGACGCCCACTTAACAACATGCACACGAAGGTAAGCACAGCCCACGTCCGCGCCAGAAAGCATGACTCATCTTCCGTATTTGCCATTCATCTAAGTTGAATTTACATAGAAGGCACTGATTGCTCATTTTTAGTGCCTGTATCATTATTAGGGACCGATTCTAGCGTTTTGTTATTATTATACCACCACCTCTTTGAGCTGTAATTTGACCCCCTTAACATGCTTCAAAACTCACCAAATTGGGCACACACATCAGGACTGGCGAACATTGCGATCTAATCAAAAATCCAAACCCCAAAACTCAAAATTGCGCTCTCGCGCCCCCTAGGAAGAAAACACAGACAAAACTGCCTCTATGCCTCTGTATATGTGTACGGTATATATATATATATATATATATATATATGTGTATACTGTATATGTATGTATATATACAGTATATATGTATATGTGGGATGGGTCAAATGCAGAGGACAAATTTCATTACACCTAGTGTGTGTGACAATCATTGGTACTTTAACTTAACTTTAACTTTACACATACAAACTGTAGCACACAAAAAAGCACATTTAATTAAAAAAAAACGTTATTATGGTCTTACCTTTACTTATAAATGAAGTCCATGTGCCGCTGTTGTGCTGGATTAATGCACCCCCTGACGGGAGTGTTATATCAACTAAAGCCCTCACTTAAACTTCCCACGTGCAAGATTGAATCTATTTAAAAAAGTGTAACCGAGGGTTTATAAATGTCGCCTATACTGTATGAAACTACAAAATAACAAACACGGAGGCTCCAGTTTACACGAGGACCACTTTATTTACCTTCTTTCAAAAACCTCCGCTCCACTCCAACGTGTCATCACTTCCGCTCTTAGCGCCTTCAAAATAAGAGCTCAAGGCATATACTGTATAACAGCGCATAACAGGAACTTAACATCACAAAGAGGAAAGCCCATAAAAATAGGTTACAAAAGTTATTTAATAAGAAGCCAAAAAGTGCAAAAACAATAATGTTCGTGTTGGAGGAGTTGTGAATTAGGTACACCTGCAGTCTGCAGGTGTACCTAATGTTGTGGCCCTGCAGTCATTCACAACTCCTCCAACACGAACATTATTGTTTTTGCACTTTTTGACTTCTTATGAAATAACTTTTTTAAATAGATTCAATCTTGCACGTGGAAAGTTTAAGTGTGGGCTTTAGTTGATATAACACTCCCGTCAGGGGGTGCATTCTACGGCGGGGGTGCAGGAGGCGGGATTACTGCGAGCCTCAGCCAGTGCGTCTTTTGCAGCCGTTTTATGATCGCTCAGCACAAGAAATACGTTACACACACACAGTTGTTGACAAAATACACTGTACATTATATACCTCAGCTAACTAAACTATGGAAATGTATAATATAATTCATATAGCAATACGGTCTCACTGCACAGCAGGCCAGCAGTTAGCCGAGTCCGCAATCCGTGTTGAGGCACAACGCACCGTCTCTTCTCAGTATTTGAACGGCAAATGTGAAAATTCAGCGATTTTAAATTAAAATAATCTAAAACTGGTGAAGTTAAATGGAAAATAACTTTATAGTATAATCACTGGATACATATAACAATTTAATAAATTTTTTTCTTTTTACATTTTTTTTCTTTCTATGATGGCAGGTGAGGCCCCGCCTCACCTGCCTCTAGTGACTGCACGTCACTGATATGTATATACATATGTGTGTGTGTGTGTGTGTGTGTGTTTATATATAGTATATATATGTATATAGTATATATATATACTGTATTTGTGTGTGTGTAGGATTAATAATAATTTTAATATCAACAAAATGTGTTTGTTTAATCTAAAAATGTATTCTTAAAAAAATTATAATTATTTTTTTGTTTTAATTAACTTTTTTTTATAATCGATTCTCAAAAATCTGTTTAAAATGTTATGAATAAAAATCGCGATTTGGATATGAAGGTTGTTTTTTTTTGAGCACCCCTACTTTTTTGTCTTCCGGTTTTGGAAGGGAAGATTGTGCTTTCACCATCACACTGGACTGTTTAGCTCCGCCCCTTTAAGGTTTCTGCTCTCACTATTGCCATTGTTTTTGTTATTGTCTTTTGTTTATTTGATATGGAAGTTTTCCTTGACAGTTAGTTAAAAAGAATAGAAATTACACAAACTCGGAGCCTTTTTTTAAGGTCCCGTGTTCTAGTACTTTTCATCTCATCTCACCTTTGACAAATTTGTACCGTATTTTTCGGAGCATAAGTCGCACCGGAGTATAAGTCGCACTTGCCGAAAATGCATAATAAAGAAGGAAAAAAACATATATATATAAATCGCACTGGAGCCCGGCCAAACTATGAAAAAAAACTGCGACTCTGGAGATCACTGCAGATTACGGACCTTCGATCACCTGCATCAAAAAGCGACATCAGTGTGTAAAGGATATCACCACATGGGCTCCGGAACACTTCAGAAAAACCATTGTCAGTAACTACAGTCGGTCCGAAAAATACGGTACTTGTAATTAGAGTAATCAGGTTCTGTGCAGGTCGTAAAGAACCAGAGCATCTCTGTGAAAAGGTGTGCGAGACACAGTCACAGCTCATCTACACGGGGTCACATATGTAAACACAGATACGCAAGCAGTAATTCTCCATTTGCATCCTTGTTCCACAGAAGGACAAATAAGACACATAAGTAATAATAATCGGCAAGGATGAGCGTTGGTAGAACGATCCCTATTGAAAAGGATGTTGTGGAGGGGGGCGTGGTCTGCGGGCCTGCCGCGGAGCGAGGTGTGGAAGGACCGGCCTCGAAGCACAGCTGGCAGGGGATTGGATTACCCAGCTGGGGCTGACCATCCAATCACCTGCCATGCTTATTAGCAGCAGCCGGTCCGAGACACGGGAGAGACACTAAAGAGCAAAGTAGAGACACGCCAGACTGAAAAGGCCTATCATACTGGTGGATGAAAATAAAAGACTTGATTCAACCTGAAAACTGGACTCTCGTGCCAGTGTTTGGTGGTCAGGGGAACCCACTAGTGGGCAACTGGTACAGATGTATTTGTGTGATTCGTCAGTTTGTGGAACAAATGTGGATTTGCTCATGTGTCCCCCCCCAGGTTTCTTCTCCAGTGTTTGGAGGACCTCGATGCCAACCTTCGCAAGCTCAACTCCCGCCTCTTTGTCGTCAGGGGCCAACCCGCCAACGTGTTCCCGCGCCTCTTTAAGGTCAGCGCCTCCTTTCAGAATGCCCTCCTTCTCCTGCGGATACACTCGTTATTAAGTGTGGACTCGGTATTTGGTGGGTGTTTTCAGGAGTGGAAGATCTCCCGCCTCACCTTCGAATACGACTCGGAGCCGTTTGGGAAGGAGAGGGACGCCGCCATCAAGAAGCTGGCCATGGAGGCCGGAGTGGAGGTCGTCGTCAAGACATCACACACCCTCTACGACCTGGACAAGTACGTAACACTGAATATTCATGGATGTGTGTGTGCGGCCACGTTTATTCATAAATGCTCTCATGTTTATTCATCCAGGATTATGTAAACACTTTTTTTTTTGTGCTCATTTTACGCTTTTTTTGGTCTTAATTCTGCAGCCATACACCTTACAGTCATAAAAGTTGCATGCTAACATTAAAGTGCTAGCTTTTTGCGCTCATTTTGCAACTGTTTACCCTAGAGCAGTGGTCGGCAACCCGCGGCTCCGGAGCCGCATGCGGCTCTTTGATCACTCGGTTGCGGCTCAGCGGCTTACTTGCCGAACCCCCCAATTTTCCCGTGAGACTTCCGGATATAACGTATCCCGGAAGAGTTAGGGCTGCATGGGATTCTGGGTATTTGTCTTGTTGTGTTTATGTTGTGTTACGGTGCAGATGTTCTCCCGAAATTTGTTTGTCATTCTTGTTTGGTGTGGGTTCACAGTGTGGCGCATTATTAGTAAGAGTGTTAAAGTTTTTTGTTTTTTTATACCGCCACCGTCAGTGTGACCTGTGTGGTTGTTGACCAAGTATGCCTTGCTGTCACCTACTGAGCAAGCGGAAGCCCCATACTACATGTGGCTGATCAGGCACGCTGGTTGTAGTGGGTGCTATATGCTGTACCATCACGGCACGCATGACGCTGAGCCATTCATTTAAAACCCGCGTGCCGCACCAGCTTTCAAATTCCACATAAAGGTGTGGGCAGCGTGTCTGAGACACCTGGTTTATACATAGCACAAAGCAAAAAAAATACTTTGTATGCAGTGTTATTTCATTTAAAATTTCAAAACATTTTTGCGGCTCCCATTGTTGTCTATAATTTGTGAAACTGGTCAAAATGGCTCTTTGACTGGTACAGGTTGCCGACCCCTGCCCTAGAGTCATATACAAACCATGTTTCCATATGAGTTTGGAAATTGTGTTAGATGTAAATATAAACGGAATACAACGATTTGCAAATCCTTTCCAACCCATATTCAGTTGAATGCACTACAAAGACAAGATATTTGATGTTTGGACTCGTCCGACCACAGAACACTTTTCCACTTTGTATCAGTCCATCTTAGATGAGCTCAGGCTCAGCGAAGCCGAGGGCGTTTCTGGGTGTTGTTGATAAACGGTTTTCGCCTTGCATAGGAGAGTTTTAAAGGGGAACATTATCACAATTTCAGAATGGTTAAAACCATTAAAAATCAGTTCCCTGTGGCTTATTATATTTTTCGAAGTTTTTTTCAAAATTTTACCCATCACGCAATATCCCTAAAAAAAGCTTCAAAGTGCCTGATTTTAACCATCGTTATATACACCCGTCCATTTTCCTGTGACGTCACATAGTGAAGCCAACACAAACAAACATGGCGGAAAGAACAGCAAGCTATAGCGACATTAGCTCGGATTCAGACTCGGATTTCAGCGGCTTAAGCGATTCAACAGATTACGAATGTATTGAAACGGATGGTTGTAGTGTGGAGACAGGTAGCGAAAACGAAATTGAAGAAGAAACTGAAGCTATTGAGCCATATCGGTTTGAACCGTATGCAAGCGAAACCGACGAAAACGACACGGGAGAAAGCGAGGACGAATTCGGCGATCGCCTTCTAACCAACGATTGGTATGTGTTTGTTTGGCATTAAAGGAAACTCACAACTATGAACTAGGTTTACAGCATATGAAATACATTTGGCAACAACATGCACTTTGAGAGTGCAGACAGCCCAATTTTCATCAATTAATATATTCTGTAGACATACCCTCATCCGCGCTCTTTTCCTGAAAGCTGATCTGTCCAGTTTTGGAGTCGATGTCAGCAGGCCAGGGAAGCTAGGGTCGATATTCTTCTCTTGATCATCTTCGGTGGCATAAGGGACGGTGTGAGCCAAGACATCCAGCGGGTTTAGCTCGCTCGTCTGCGGGAACAAACTGCCGCCATTGCTTGCCGTGCTACCGAGGTCCTTTGTCCCTGAATTGCTCACACACTCCGGCAGATTCAATGGGGGTCCGGCGGCAGATTTCTTTGACTTTATCGTTGGAAATGCATCTGCTTTGAGTGTCGCAGGATATCCACACATTCTTGCCATCTCTGTCGTAGCATAGCTTTCGTCGGTAAAGTGTGCGGAACAAACGTCCGATTTCTTGCCACTTTCGCATCTTTGGGCCACTGGTGCAACTTGAATCCGTCCCTGTTCGTGTTGTTACACCCTCCGACAACACACCGATGAGGCATGATGTCTCCAAGGTACGGAAAACAGTCGAAAAAACGGAAAATAACAGAGCTGATTTGACTCGGTGTTTGAGAAAATGGCGGATTGCTTCCGAGAGGGAATATTAGAAAGCCGTTTAATTCGCCAAAATTCACCCATTTAGAGTTCGGAAATCGGTAAAAAAAATATATGGTCTTTTTTCTGCAACATCAAGGTATATATTGACGCTTACATAGGTCTGGTGATAATGTTCCCCTTTAACTTGCACTTACAGACGGACACTCTAACCACTAGGCCATTATGATGGCAATATGACTCAAGTAAACAACACCAACATGTTATATGTCCCATTGAAAATATAGAACATTACACACGGCCCTCAAAAATCAATCAAAAATGTTTTAGTACAACTTTGGTAAGCTATGAAGCCGCACCGCTTGATGGATTGTCGGCGCGTTTAACATAGGAGTATTATTATGGTGTGTGTATAAGGTAAGACATATTATCTGGCGTTTTGTTTCGCAATATAAAGCAAAAGCAACTTTTCTTACCTTCTGGTACCTGCTGATCTGTATTTGGGATCTGCATGAATCCTGAAAAATTGCGCGCGTCCGCCTTTGTAGTCCGTGCCGACGACCTAGTCGATGAGCTTCTTCTTTTTCTCTATCTTCTTGTTATGGGACATTCATCCTCCGCTGTTGCCATTTCTAATATAAAGTAGTGTAAAGTTCTTACTTATATCTGTCAGTTAACTCGCCATGAAAGCGCTAAAACGTACTGGTGTAGTGAGTTTACATTATTCACCCAAGGAACTTTAGTTATTAGAGAGTTCCGGTCGTACGGTTTTTCACGGCACACGTTATTGATTGAAGTAAAGTCTGAATGTCATTAAAACAGTTAGCGCCGTCTTTTGACACTTCTGGCACTCCCGTCCTTACACGCTACACCGCTACAACAAAGATGACGGGGGAGAAGACGCTGTGGAAGGTGAGCCACGTAAATAAGACCCGCCCACAAAACGGCGCATCCTGAAGCGACTGTCAGAAAGTGGCTTGAAGATGATGTGTAAAACATCATCTATGCAACGTTTTGACCAAAGAACCACCTTTACATGTTATGTAGACCACAAGGACGTCTTTTACATTTAGAATAAATAATAATAATATGACTCCTTTAATGCACCCTATAATCCGGTCCGCCTTAAAAAGATTAAAAAAATAGACCATTCGTGGGCAGTGCGCCCCAAGGTCCGGAAAATACGGTAGTGGGACTCCCACATGCATGGAGTCGACAACCAGACTGACGTTCTCCGTCCTCCTCCCCCAAGGATCATCGAGTTGAACGGCGGGCAGCCGCCACTCACCTACAAGCGTTTCCAGACCCTCATCAGCCGGCTGGATCCTCCGGAGATGCCCGCCGAGACGCTGTCGAACAGCCTGATGGCTCACTGCGTCACCCCGATCTCGGACGACCACGGGGACAAGTACGGGGTGCCGTCGCTGGAGGAGCTTGGTGAGAAACAATTACTTTACTTGAGTTACTTAAAGGCCTACTGAAACCCACTACTACCGTCCACGCAGTCTGATAGTTTATATATCAATGATGAAATCTTAACATTGCAACACATGCCAAGACGGCCGGGTTAGCTTACTAAAGTGTAATTTTAAATTTTGCGCGAAATATCCTGCTGAAAACGTCTCGGTATTATGACGCCTGCGAGTGACGTCACGGATTGTAGAGGACAATTTGGGACAGCATGGTGGCCAGCTATTAAGTCGTCTGTTTTCATCGCAAAATTCCACAGTATTCTGGACATCTGGGTTGGTGAATCTTTTGCAATTTGTTCAATGAACAATGGAGACAGCAAAGAAGAAAGCTGTAGGTGGGAAGCGGTGTATTGCGGGCGGCTGCAGCAACACAAACACAGCCGGTGTTTCATTGTTTACATTCCCGGAAGATGACAGTCAAGCTTTACCATTGGCCTGTGGAGAACTGGGACAACAGAGACTCTTACCAGGAGGACTTTGAGTTGGATGCGCAGACGCGGTACCGTGAGTACGCGTGCAGCTGCGGCTTCCAAACATTTGATCGCTTGCCCGTACGTGCGTGCCGCTATGTGCATGTCACGTACGTAACTTTGGGGAAATGTATGTGCTGTATGAACTTTGGGGAGGTGAACGGTACCTTGGGCTGTGGGATTGAGTGTGTTGTGCAGGTGTTTGAGTTGTATTGGCAGGTTATATGGACGGGAAGGGGGAGGTGTTTGTTATGCGGGATTAATTTGTGGCATATTAAATATAAGCCTGGTTGTGTTGTGGCTAATAGAGTATATATATGTCTTGTGTTTATTTACTGTTTTAGTCATTCCCAGCTGAATATCAGGTCCCACCCGCCTCTCACAGCATCTTCCCTATCTGAATCGCCCCCACTGCCCTCTAGTCCTTCACTCTCACTTTCCTCATCCACGAATCTTTCATCCTCGCTCAAATTAATGGGGAAATCGTCGCTTTCTCGGTCCGAATCGCTCTCGCTGCTGGTGGCCATGATTGTAAACAATGTGCAGATCTGTGACGTCACGCTACTCGTCTGCTACTTCCGGTACAGGCAAGGCTTTTTTTTATCAGCGACCAAAAGTTGCGAACTTTATCGTCGATGTTCTCTACTAAATCCTTTCAGCAAAAATATGGCAATATCGCGAAATGATCAAGTATGACACATAGAATGGACCTGCTATCCCCGTTTAAATAAGAACATCGCATTTCAGTAGGCCTTTAACCTTGATGCTGTAATTTATATACCGTATTTTTCGGACTATAAGTCGCAGTTTTTTTCATAGTTTGGCCGGGGGTGCGACTTATACTCAGGAGCGACTTATGTGTGAAATTATTAACACATTAGCGTAAAATATAAAATAATATTATTTAGCTCATTCACGTAAGAGACTAGACGTATAAGATTTCATGGGATTTATTGATTAGGAGTGAGAGATTGTTTGGTAAACGTATAGCATGTTCTATATGTTATAGTTATTTGAATGACTCTTACCATAATATGTTACGGTACGTTAACATACCAGGCACGTTCTCACTTGGTTATTTATGCCTCATATAACGTACACTTATTCAGCCTGTTATTTATTTTAAATTGCCTTTCAAATGTCTATTCTTGGTGTTGGATTTGATCAAATAAATTTCCCCAAAAAATGCGACTTATACTCCAGTGCGACTTATATATGTTTTTTTTTTCCTTCTTTATTATGCATTTTCACCCGGTGCGACTTATGCTCTGAAAAATACGGTAGTTTAAAATCTATTATCACTGTGTGTGTGGCGTTAATGCAAATGAGATTTGTTTGTCATGAGTGAGACTTTAGTGCCATGATGCATTTTGAATTTTTTTTTGCCTTTTTTAACACCGATTTGGCTTGTCTTTTACGTCGATTCATACCTAAGACTGATGTCCTCACCTCCAGTATGTCTATTGTTAGTTTTATTTCACCAGATCTGTATTTTAAGATGTAAATAGAGGTGGGAATCATTGTCCACCTCATGATTCGATTACGATTCAGGAGCTAAGATTTGATTAAAAATTGATTAGAGATGTCCGATAATGGCTTTTTTGCCGATATTCCGATATTGTCCAACTCTTAATTACCGATTCCGATATCAACCGATACCGATACATACAGTCGTGGAATTAACACATTATTATGCCTAATTTTGTTGTGATGCCCCGCTGGATGCATTAAACAATGTAACAAGTTTTTCCAAAATAAATCAACTCAAATTATGGAAAAAAATGCCAACATGGCACTGCCATATTTATTATTGAAGTCACAAAGTGCATTTTTTTTTTTTTTTTTTAACATGCCTCAAAACAGCAGCTTGGAATTTGGGACATGCTCTCCCTGAGAGAGCATGAGGAGGTTGAGGTGGGCGGGGTTGAAGTGGGGGGGTTAGGGCAGTGGTTCTCAACCTTTTTTCAGTGATGTACCCCCCTGTTAACATTGTTTTAATTCAGGTACCCCCTAATCAGAGGAAAGCATTTTTGGTTGAAAAAAAGAGATAAAGAAGTAAAATACAGCACTATGTCATCAGTTTCTGATTTATTAAATTGTATAACAGTGCAAAATATTGCTCATTTGTAGTAGTCTTTCTTGAACTATTTGGAAAAAAAGATATAAAAATAACTACAAACTTGTTGAAAAATAAACAAGTGATTCAATTATAAATAAAGATTTCTACACATAGAAGTAATCATCAACTTAAAGTGCCCTCTTTGGGGATTGTAACAGAGATCCATCTGGATTCATGAACTTAATTCTCAACATTTATTTTGTTGTTCAATAAATATATTTATAAAGGATTTTTGAATTGTTGCTATTTTTAGAATATTAAAAAAAAATCTCACGTACCCCTTGGCGTACCTTCAAGTACCCCCAGGGGTACGCGTACCCCCATTTGAGAACCACTGGGTTAGGGGGTGGCGGGGGGTGTGTATTGTAGCGTCCCGGAAGAGTTAGTGCTGCAAGGGATTCTGGGTATTTGTTCTGTTGTGTTTATGTTGTGTTACGGTGCGGATGTTCTCCCGAAATGTGTATGTCATTCTTGTTTGGTGTGGGTTCACAGTGCGGCGCATATTTGTACCGGTGTTAAAGTTGTTTATACGGCCACCCTCAGTGTGACCTGTATGGCTGTGGACCAAGTACTTCACTTGTGTGTGTGAACATCCCTATGATTGATGCATCTTAATTTAGAATAAGAAAAATAGAATTAATTCCCACGTTAATTAAGTCAACGAAAATGACGAGACTGGCCTAACTTTGACCTATTGGATCATTGTTAGCTGTGCCTCCTTTGAGCTTGCGTCCAGATGTCTAGTTTCCATTCACAGATGGGATTTTTTTTCTGACTCCATTAATAGCAAAGACTTAACCTGATCTGCTGTCTTCAACTGTGCCACTCTTTCACCCTTAGGATGTATTTGAAGTTCTCTAATACTTGACGGACACAGGTCCGCAAGCTGTTTCTGGTCTAAATCTATCCATACCGAGCTTGTGTCCATCTTGTCAGTCCACACTCAGCCGGTAATCTGCCATGCACACCTTAAGGCCTCATTTACAATTTCCCTACTGTACCAATCCAAAGCTCACACATTAGAAAGTGGTCCTCGTACTGTTTGGGCTCATGTAGTAAACTAATGATTCCATATGCCTTTTTTATCTCGGAAAGAAATGCCTATTCATATCTTATTTATGTAGCGTACACAACTCAAAACCAGTGAAGTTGGCACGTTGTGTAAATCATGAGCTCGAGGCCGACGGCGTTTCCGGGTGTTGTTGATAAATGTCTTTCGCTTTGCATAGTAGAGTTTTAACTTGCACTTACAGATGTAGATGACCAACTGTAGTTGCTGACAGTGGTTTTCCGAACATGTGGTGATATCCTTTACACACTGATGTCGCTTTTTGATGCAGTGCCGCCTGAGGGATCGAAGGTCTGTACTGCATCAACAAGCGACATCAGTGTGTAAAGGATATCACCACATGGGCTCAGGAACATTTCAGAAACCCACTGTCAGTAACTACAGTTGGTCGTTACATCTGTAAGTGCAAGTTAAAACTCTCCTATGCAAGGTGAAAACCGTTTATCAACAACACCCAGAAACGCTGTCCCCTTCGCTGGGCCTGAGCTCATCTAAGATGGACTGATACAAAGTGGAAAAGTGTTCTGTGGTCTGACGAGTCCACATTTCAAATTGTCTTTGGAAACTGTGGACGTCGTGTCCTCCGGACGAAAGAGGAAAAGAATCATCCGGATTGTTATAGGCGCAAAGTTGAAAAGCCAGCATCTGTGATGGTATGGGGGTGTATTAGTTCCTAAGACATGAGTAACTTACATATCTGTGAAGGCGCCATTAATGCTGAAAGGTACATACAGGTTTTGGAGCAACATATGTTGCCATCAAAGCAATGTTACCATGGACGCACGCCCCTGCTTATTTCAGCAAGACAATGCCAAGCCACGTGTTACATCAACGTGGCTTCATAGTAAAAGAGTGCAAGTACTAGACTGGCCTGCTTGTAGTCCAGACCTGTCGCCCATTGAAAATGTGTGGCGCATTATGAAGCCTAAAATAGCACAACGGAGACCCCCGGACTGTTGAACAACTTAAGCTGTACATCAAGCAAGAATGGGAAAGAATTCCACCTGAGAAGCTTAAAAAATGTGTCTCCTCAGTTCCCAAACGTTTACTGAGTGTAGTTAAAAGGAAAGGCCGTGTAACACAGTGGTGAACATGCCCTTTCCCAACTACTTTGGCACGTGTTGCAGCCATTAAATTCTAAGTTAATTATTATTTGCAAAAAAAGAATAAAGTTTGAGTTTGAACATCAAATATGTTGTCTTTGTAGCATATTCAACTGAATATGGGTTGAAAATGATTTGCAAATCATTGTATTCCGTTTATATTTACATCTAACACAATTTCCCAACTCCTATGGAAACGGGGTTTGTACAATTGCAATTGCATCAAGGTGTTTTGAAGCTTATTTTTACTATTTCATGACATTTAATGATGTAAAATGAAATTTGTGTCGTCGTTCTTGCATTCAGGCTTCGACACGGAGGGTCTGCCGACAGCAGTGTGGCCGGGAGGAGAGACTGAGGCCCTGACCCGGATAGAACGCCATTTGGAGAGAAAGGTCAGTATTGCCTTTGGTCTAAGTTTGTGCTTCTATTTTTTGAAGAAAATGATGAAATAATAGTTTGTTGACTATAAAACTATGACGACAGTAACGCTGCAATCCAAACACGCATTCCGGTCTTTATAACCCTGGTAAACAAACAAGAAGCTGATATTATTTTCTAACTTTCACTTTTTAACCAAAAGCGTAGACAAAGTGAGATGCACTTTTACTTTGAGAGTGCAGACAGCCCAGTTTTCATCAATTAATATATTCTGTAGACATACCCTCATCCGCGCTCTTTTCCTGAAAGCTGATCTGTCCAGTTTTGGAGTTGATGTCAGCAAGCCAGGGAAGCTAGGGTCGATATTCTTCTCTTGATCATCTTCGGTGGCATAAGGGACGGTGTGAGCCAAGACATCCAGGGGGTTTAGCTCGCTCGTCTGCGGGAACAAACTGCCGCCATTGCTTGCCGTGCTACCGAGGTCCTTTGTCCCTGAATTGCTCACACACTCCGGCAGATTCAATGGGGGTCTGGCGGCAGATTTCTTTGACTTTATCGTTGGAAATGCATCTGCTTTGAGTGTCGCAGGATATCCACACATTCTTGCCATCTCTGTCGTAGCATAGCTTTCGTCGGTAAAGTGTGCGGAACAAACGTCCAATTTCTTGCCACTTTCGCATCTTTGGGCCACTGGTGCAACTTGAATCCGTCCCTGTGCGTGTTGTTACACCCTCCGACAACACACCGACGAGGCATGATGTCTCCAAGGTACGGAAAACAGTCGAAAAAACGGAAAATAACAGAGCTGATTTGACTCGGTGTTTGAGAAAATGGCGGATTGCTTCCCGATGTGACGTCAAGAGAGCGGATATTAGAAAGGCGTTTCATTCGCCAAAATTCACCCATTTAGAGTTCGGAAATCGGTTAAAAAAATATATGGTCTTTTTTCTGCAACATCAAGGTATATATTGACGCTTACATAGGTCTGGTGATAATGTTCCCCTTTAAAAAAAATTAATAAAATAAGATAAATAAATTAAAAACATTTTCTTGAATAAAAAAGAAATATAAAAACAGTTACATAAAAACTAGTAATTAATGAAAATGAGTAAAATTAACTGTTAAAGGTTAGTACTATTAGTGGACCAAGCAGCACGCACAATCATGTGTGCTTACGGACTGTATCCCTTGCAGACTGTATTGATATATAATGTCGGAACCAGAATATTAATAACACAAAGAAACAACCCTTTTGTGTGAATGAGGGAGGGAGGTTTTTTTTTGGTTGGTGCACTAATTGTAAGTGTATCTTGTGTTTTTTATGTTGATTTAATAAAAATAAAAAAACGACACCAATAATTAAAAAAACGATACCGATCATTTCCGATATTACATTTTAACGCATTTATCTCTACTTGTGAGTGTTGATGACACAGCTTTGCACGAGTTGATATTCTAGTTTCAAGCATTTTTTACTCAATATAGGTCATCAAATCTCAGCAACAAGCTGTAATATCTTACTGAGTAAAAAACTCTAACATAAAATCTGCTTAGTGAGAAGAATTATCTTATCAGACAGAAAATAAGCAAATATCACCCTTATTTGAGATATTTCGTCTTACTTCGATTTCAGTTTTTGCAGTGTAGGAGTGTAAAAAAATATTGAATATTTCTGCACGTGTGGACATCGCCTTACGGTCTGTTGTTGCTTTGGGATGCTCCTCCCCTCCCCCACCCTCCTCATGCACCTTATAGGCATGGGTGGCAAACTTCGAGCGTCCCCGGATGAACGCCAACTCGCTGCTGGCCAGCCCGACGGGCCTCAGCCCCTACCTGCGCTTCGGCTGCCTCTCCTGCCGCCTTTTCTACTTCAAACTCACCGACCTCTACCGCAAGGTGGGCTCCCCGCCGCCACGCCGCTCCTCCCGACTCGTCCTGCCTTTAACACCGTCCTGGTTTTGTGGGCTCAGGTGAAGAAGAACAGCTCCCCTCCGCTCTCGCTGTACGGACAGCTGCTGTGGCGGGAGTTCTTCTACACGGCCGCCACCAACAACGCGCGCTTCGACAAGATGGAGGGGAACCCCATCTGCGTACGCATCCCGTGGGACAAGAACCCCGAGGCGCTGGCCAAGTGGGCCGAGGCCAAGACGGGCTTCCCGTGGATTGACGCCATCATGACTCAGCTGAGGCAGGAGGGCTGGATCCACCACTTGGCTCGCCACGCCGTCGCCTGCTTCCTCACTCGGGGCGACTTGTGGATCAGCTGGGAGGAAGGGATGAAGGTGAGTCCACAAAGTAGCAGTAGCTGCATTTCAAGTAGCATGCATTGTACAGTGGACCTTCTACTTACAAACTTAATTGGTTCTTAATCGGTTAGTAAATCAAAGTGTTTATAGTGAAGCAAATGTATCCCTAAGAAACAATGTAAATATGAATAATGGGCTCCAGGCTCGACAAAAGTTTATAGTTTAGTGAAGGTTTGTACACTTTGAACACAATTAGGGATGTCCGATATTCCGATATTGTCCAACTCTTAATTACAAACATTATCTCCTCTGAGCGCGTTTGTCGTGTCAGCTTCAAATTAGCACAGGAGAGAGATTGAACCCTTCTGATTAAAAGTTAATGAAAGAGTTGTAATTACTGCTCCGGTTTGGATTTTATGAGCCCTCAAAGTCGGTCCCGTTCATCGCTGCTTGCAGCTTTAATTAGGGCCCGCATGGCCCATTGTAAAAGGAATCCCTTCGGGATTCCTTTTACAATGGGACAGAGGACCCTATTGTATTTTGTGCGTTTTATTATTATTATTATTCCGCGGCCTCTTTGAGCTGTAATTTGACCCCCTTAACATGCTTCAAAACTCAGCATACTTGACACACACATCAGGACTGGTGAAAATTGCCATCTAATCAAAAAAACCAAACCCCAAAAATCAAAATTGCGCTCTAGCGCCTCCTAGGAAAAAACACTGACAAAACTGCTTGTAACTTCCGGTAGGAATGTTGTAGAGACATGAAACAAAAACCTCTATGTAGGTCTGACTTAGACCTAGATTTTATACATTGACATCCTTTGGCAGAAATCAACAAAAAGTTGGTAATTCCCCCTTCAAAACAAAAGTTTACTAAAAACAGTCACTTTTGCCTCTTTGAGCTGTAATTTGACCCCCTTAACATGCTTCAAAACTCACCAAACTGGACACACACATCAGGACTGGCAAAAATTGCGATCTAATAAAAAACCCAACCCCAAAACTCAAAATTGCGCTCTAGCGCCCCCTAGGAAGAAAACACAGACACAACTGCTCCTAGGAAGAAAGCTCAGACAAAACTGCCTGTAACTTTCAGTAAGAATGTTTTAGAGACGTTAAACACAAACCTCTATGTAGGTCTCACTTAGACCTACATTTCATATATTGACAACCCCCAGCAAAAATCAACAGGAAGTTTGCAATTCCCCCTCCAAAACAAAAGTTTTGTAAAAACCGGTCACCTTTTTTCAAACATTATCTCCTCTGAGCGCGTTTGTCGTGTCGGCTTCAAACTAGCACAGGGGAGAGATTGAACCCTTCTGATTAAAAGTTGACCAAAAAGTTTTAATTACTGCTCCGGTTTGGATTTTATGTGCCGTCAAAGTCGGTCCCATCCATCGCTGCTTGCAGCTTTAATTTTTTTTATATTATGCCTCAAAACAGCAGCTTGGAATTTGGGACATGCTCTCCCTTAGAGAACATGAGGTGGGGGGGGGTTAAGTTGTGTAGTCATCACATATTTTTTGCTGGCTGCTCGCGGGTTTCTCTGTGACCGATTTCATTGCAACCATGTAAGACAGGGGTCACCAACGCGGTGCCCGCGGGCACCAGGTCGCCCATAAGGACCTGATGAGTCGCCCGCTGGCCTGTTCTAAAAATAGCTCTAATAGCAGCACTTACCAGTGAGCTGCCTCTATTTTTTAAATTGTTTTTATTTACTAGCAAGCTGGTCTCGCTTTACTCGACATTTTTAATTCTAAGAGAGACAAAACTCAAATAGAATTTGAAAATCCAAGAAAATATTTTAAAGACGTGGTCTTCACTTGTTTAAATAAATTCATTTATTTTTTTACTTTGCTTCTTTTAACTTTCAGAAAGACAATATTAGAGAAAAAATACAACCTTTAATTTTAGGATTTTTAAACACATATACCTTTTTACCTTTTAAATTCCTTCCTCTTCTTTCCTGACAATTTAAATCAATGTTCAAGTAAAAAAAAAATTTTTATTGTAAAGAATAATAATACATTTTAATTGAATTCTTCATTTTAGCTTCTGTTTTTTTGACAAAGAATATTTGTGAAATATTTCTTCAAACTTATTATGATTAAAAAAATTTTTTAAATTTGTAGAATCAAATGTAAATCTTATTTCAAAGCCTTTTGAATTTATTTTAAAAATTTTGTTCTGAAAAATCTAGAAGAAATAATTATCTGTCTTTGTTAGAAATATAGCTTGGTCCAATTTGTTATATATTCTAACAAAGTGCAGATTGGATTTTAACCTATTTAAAACATGTCATCAAAATTCTAAAATTATTCTTAATCAGGAAAAATTACTAACGATGTTCCATAAATTATTTTTTTAATTTTTTCAAAAAGATTCGAATTCGCTAGTTTTTCTCTTCTTTTTTTCGGTTGAATTTTGAACTTTAAAGAGTCTAAATTGAAGATAAAAATATGTTTCAAAATGTAATTTTCATTTTTTTCGTGTTTTCTCCTCTTTTATAGAAATGTTAGTGGCTAGCTAGTGTTGCGTTTGGACCAGTTGTTCCTCCCAGGGAATTCAAGTCGCTGGTCGCTCCCAAGCTCTTTACGACACTTAAAGCTGAGTAGAAGAACCACCAGAGACAGAATAGGTATTTTGTAATATATTTGCAAAGCTTTGTAAATATACTGAGACCAGTCCAGCATAGAACATTCAATCGCGCAGCTAAGATGGTCTCCCCTAAAAAATGGAAACCTTCTCTTCTATAAAGTCTCTCCCCCTCCCACCCTCGTTGTCTTGTCTTTCCAGCCTAAACACATGCCCATTGTCCTCCGCACCTGGACATAAGAATAGATAAGAAGAAGGAGTATCTCTCTTTCTTACATTCCACACTCAAGGTTAGCCAGTATTTGCAGACAACCAAAAGACCACAATTGGAAGAAAAACACTAGCTGTTTTGTAATATGATTATGAAATTAAAGAAGTAACACTTAAATACGGATATATGTAAATATCTGCCTCCGACACTAGTTAAACTTAGAAGTGATCATTTGAAAATGTTCAATTTGAAAAATGTGCACTTAGAGAAAATATAAAAATAAAGTGTTGCATATTGATATTTATCTGTTTCTATATATATTTATTGTGAGAAATCATTAAGACGATCAGTGTTTCCACAAAGATAAATATCATTAATTATTAATAATAACATAGAGTTAAAGGTAAATTGAGCACATTGGCTATTTCTGGCAAATTATTTAAGTGTGTATCAAACTGGTAGCCCTTCGCATTAATCAGTACCAAAGAAGTAGCTCTTGGTTTCAAGATGAAGTAAGAGTTCCAGAGCCAGCGTGTCCTCACTGCAGTCTGCTGGTGCATGACAGGTCTTTGAGGAGCTGCTTCTGGACGCCGACTGGAGCGTGAATGCGGGCAGTTGGATGTGGCTGTCCTGCAGTTCCTTCTTCCAACAGTTCTTCCACTGCTACTGTCCCGTGGGCTTCGGCCGGCGCACAGACCCCAACGGGGACTTCATCAGGTGTGTACCTCATCTGGCACTGGACCTCATTGTCCCTCCTTCCTCCCTGTACATTGCACAGTGCTGAAGTTGAACTGAAATGCTGACAGAGCGTAGTATGAATGTAAGACTAGTTTGAATGTTGAAGAGTTTGAATTTCCAGGAAAACCGGAATTTGGTTTGGAACTTGGGAAAGTGTTAGTTTGAATGTCCAGGATGAGTGGAATGTGTCGATGTTGGAATAGGTTGAAAAATGTGGGAATTGTGCGACTTGGAAAAATGTCCCATTCATTTCAATGAGAACTTCCTGGAGATTTGGGAATTTTGGGAAAAGCGGGATTTAAAAAAAATTAATAGCAAGAATGAACTGAATTGGTTGGTGTTGGAATTGTTTAAATCGGTCAAGAAATGTTGAAGTAGTAACAGTTTTTTTTTTTAAATGGTATCACACAATTTTGGGGAAAACCGGGAATTTTTCAAGTTCCTAAATCATATTGGGTTTTTGTCCTGACTAAAAGGAATGTTTTGACAGTGCAACGGTTGAGAAATGTAAAAGGAGTTATCGCGCTAAAAAAGATTGGAAATACGGTTAGAAAAAAAACAGGATTTCCTGGAAATTTGTTGAACGTGGAAAAATGGTTGTTTTAAATTTCCAGGATGTGTTGAAGGTGGAATGGTTGGAATCGGTTGAACTATGTGGGAATTGCGGAGGTTTGAAAAATGTATAATTCATTTTGAATGGGGTAAATGTCCCTGAAAACTGGGAATTCCAGGAAATCCAGGAATTGTTGAAAGGGAGCACACAATTCCTGAACAGGCTGAATATTTTGAAGTTGGAACGGTTTGAATCGGGGAAAAAATGTGGGAATTGTGGAACTTTGAAAAATGTCCCATTCTTTTCAACGGGAATTTCATTGAAAATCGGGAATTTCGGGAAAAGCGGGGATTTTTTGAAAATGCTAAATAGATTTGAATGAGTTTGAATGTTGAAGTAGTAACATTTTTAATTGAGAAATGGTATTACAGAATTCCTGGAATTTGGGGAAAACTGAGAATTTTTTTTTAAAATTAAGAGGAATGATTTGATGGGGGAACCATTAAAGTGGATTGAAGGAGTCGTCGACAAGAAAAAGGGAATTCCTGGGATTTTTTGGAACTTGGAAAAATGATAGTTTGAATGTGCAGGATGAGTGGAACATGTTGAACGGTTGAAAAATGTGGTTTAAATTTCCAGGATGTGTTTAAGGTGGAATGGTTCGAATTGGTTGAAATATGTGGGAATTGTGAAAGTTTGAAAAATGGAT